>NW_009646406.1:107968-138169 GCF_000708025.1 Charadrius vociferus | reverse complement strand
TGGAATATGGCTGCATTAACAGAAGGGTGCTGAAAGACCAGCGTGGCCACAAAAACAAGAAATGCGGACGAGGACAGTGAGTACTCAAAGACAGCAGAGCCTCACCACAAACTTCATCTGCTTTCAGCTGATGTAAGGAGAGCAGAGCAGGAGCCTCATGGCTTTAAACTGCTGAGCCGATCTAGCCTATCTTACCTGCCCAGAGAGCCAGACCTAACATTTCAAAAGTTATTTATATGCCCATTTTGGATTACTAAATCTATTAACTTAACTTAGAGTGTCACTGTGTCACGTAATACCAATCTCTTTCACAGTCAGAGGGAAGACTGAATGTATGAAAATGCCTCATACTGTTTGTCCTCACTTCAACAGCCTGGCTGGGTGTAGCTGGTGAATGCAGAAGCTGCCTGACCTGCCTGTGCATTTCCATTTACTTAGATTGAAGAATTTGCAAACCAGTTACAAACACCAAGGGACATGACCAGATGAGTACCATTTTTCTAGTCTTTTGCTCTGTGAAAATGCTGCTCCTGTTACCTTCCAATCATCAAATACTGGGCATAAAATGTTGTACTTGGTTTGTGAAACAGTAAGGCCTGGCAAACCTTTCTTGCTCAAGAATGGATTATCCCCTATAAAATCTTTAACTTGAGCATGGCAGTACTTCGGTTCAGGTTGGCGGGCCTGTCAGAAAGCACTAGTTACAGCTTGCATTAGTACACCTCATCAGCCACTAACACAATCACTCTGCAGTCATTCAGTCACCGTGTGAAGCTCTTGAGCTATTATTTTCCAGTGCAGTTGTTCTCACCTATGTTAAGTTAATCCGAGATAGATCGTTCAAGTTAACTTTGCAGTGGAGACACAGGCTGAACGAGAGAACATGATTTTCCCAACTGCATGGTGTAGTTAATGCCACAGTTGGGAACGATACATACCAGTATGATTTCCAGCAGTTGTTCCATCCACTAGACAAATCTCTTCCCGTTCTCACTGTGAAAGCATATATTGTGGTTTAATACAAGACTGGGCAGTTGACCAAGTAACAGCTTGGTTTTTTCAGTTCGAGGGTTTTTTTTCCTAAATTTAACAGTTGGGAGATTTTGAAATGTGTCTGCAGATGAATCAACAGCTTAAATGGTTCAGTGAGCAAAATAATTGTATGGATTTTTTTTTTTTGTCAACATGGGGATTTTAACATATTTGCACTTGGCAGACATAACAAATTCGAGTAAAACTCATTTCAGTTCAATTTCTGTTCTCTTCAACTCTCATTTCTTAACCATGTTTCTGGTGAAAGGCTAATATTGAAATTAAGAAGCATAGCTCTGCAAAAGTTTATGGAGCTTTGCTGATTTACATCAGCTTGAGATTCCAACCCACATATTTTTCTTTAATTAGAAAGGTTCAGAGGCATAAACAGTGCAAAGACTGTAAGTGCAACATGCTGCTCTCAAGTATGAGTTTAGAACCAGACAAAAGAATTCTGAAGCAGAAAAAAACTGTGTGGATAGTGCATTTCAACAAAGACAGAAACAAAGTTTTCAGGGCTTTTCATAACAACTACAAGGCACAAATCAAGGCCCTAGTTTCCGTAACGGGCTATGAGTGCTGGGTTCCTGTAAGGTCATCAGCACAAATCCAACCCACCAGTTACAGGTGTTACTATTAATACTGGTCCCATTTCAACTAGACTTCTTGTTTTTTTGAGTCAGGCACCTATTTAAGCACTCTGGATAAAGCTCCCACGATGATCTTACCTAAAGAAAAAAAAAATCATGCAAAGACATATTTGCCTTTGCAATTTATTTCACTGAAGACAGTTCAAGCTGTAACTACACAGCAAACCCACATTCTACTACAGTACTATTTACACTGAGGAATAATTATAAGGAATTATCACTGGTAGGCAAAACAAAATCCTACATATTGAGAAACATATGTTGACATTTTAGCCATTAATTATAATGAATGGCACTGATGCCCTATTCTAATGGATTCACATAAGTAAGGTTAACAGAAGTCCAGTTCATGCAGCTACTATAAAAACAGCACAGACAAAATAAAGCCAAACTAGCACGCAGGCTCTGCTAAGTGTTCACAACAACCAGGTTCCGAACTACTACTTTCTACACAACTGATGGGGAAAAAACTGGGACATCTATGTCAGACCAGGCTCCTTACTCCAGTTTGTAATCTGGGCGTTGTGGGCACAATGCTCCGATAACTGCACGGTGAAGCAGTGGTAGCCCTGGATAGCCATGTTCTGAATTCCTTAGGCACTTTTCTTAAAATGTGATGCTAAAAGAGCTGCTACACCTAAGACAAATTCCTTGGAGAAAGCAATTGGAATATAACCCCTTAAGGAAGCAAGGATAATGTCCGATTATTACAGAATTCCAGCCATATACAGTAACACTCAGTGATAACATCCCAAGTTAAGCCTTACCCCTTTTACTTCAAGGGATGCTGTGGCAGTTAGTAATGTGACTGCCAGATTGAAATAAACTCAATTATTTGTGGAAATATTCAGAACACAGGAGATCATCAGAGGACTCAAAGACACAAGTGGTGGTTCACACTGGAAGAGGCCTGCCCTGGTTTTCAGATGAGGCACATCACACTTAAGACTGGGCTGTGAATGGTGAAAATGTAAGGAAATGACAGATTCTGACACATGCAGTAATAACTGTAGACCTTAACAGATACCAGCAGTATATAGTAATGACAGAAAAGGCTGCAGCCAAGGAGGAGCGATGGAGTCATGTCCACAGGGCTCCTCTGCCACCCCATCAAGTGGGAAGAAATTTGTTTGAAAATCAAAAGCAGGCACAGCTTCCGAGAAAAGGAGGATGGCACAGCTGTGCCAGCAGGCTGAGGAGGTGTCAGTGGCAGCTGGAAGAAGCTGAGGAGGGGGTGGTAATTGTCTAAAATTAACATTTAAAGAACAAACAGTGTACCCATGAATAACTGACATGAACAATAGCAAGACAGGTTGAATCTTTTCCTACTAATAAGTGCAGCCACAGACAGGCATCAGAACATTGACTAACCTTCACTGTTAAAGTAGTGACAGCAAAAGTAGGGACAGCAACTAGATACAGGACACAGAATAATGTTAACGCCTACAGAAAAAAAAAAAACAAACCACCAGCCACCCAAACATAGACTTTACAAAGTCACATTTCCCCACACATTTGATATGCAATCAAATATTTCATTTTCCCTCAAAAAAACTCCACCCCACCTGGCACAGCTCTGGGTAAAGGGATACAGACTGCAGGAGGGAAGTGCTTGGAGGACATTCCACAAAGCCAGTTTAGGTGCATTTGGCTTAAATGCCAGCTGCACTTCTAGTAAGCCTTTAAATGCAACCATACTGACATCCTAGAGACATGAAAGTGAGATCACAGGCCTGTATATGTTAAAAAAAAATTAAAGTAACAGCCTAATTTTGCAAGCAATTTCCTACAATTCAAATCCGACGAAGTAGAGCTGGAAATCAGTTCACACAAAAGCCAAGCCATCATATGGCATGTTCTACTTGTTAGGAGAAGCTGAACAGTGCATTATCTTCACAGCATCCTTAAAATTCATTGTTAAATACACACTATTTGTAAAAGGTATGTATATAATAATACAACTAAGCACAATAGTTAATGTGATAAAAACAAAGAGAAATCATAGGCAACATTACACAGGATGAAGAGATTCCTGATAAAGAAATTGCTATGGGAGTAAAAGGTTTTAAGGAAAAATAGCATGTAATGGGGAAAAAATCAAAGACACTTATGAAGACACACAGAGCTAAGAGAGGACTGAAACAAGTGCAGCGCATACGGAGAGAAGTACAGAAAATAAAATGAGGAGTGGAAAATTACACAAAACATTCACAGTAAGGAATAACTACTGAGAGGCAACATGATGGACCATTTTTGACTAAACATTCAGGGATGTGCTAATGAGACACGAGGACATCCAGGAAGAAATGCCTGAAGGTTCAAGATCTGAGAACAGAAAAATGCGTGAGAAGCAGGCACAGACACAAATACTTGGAAAATACCATCAGAGAAGCTACGATTGAACCCATCAGAGCTAAGCTGAAGATGTTATAAAGAAAAGAACACAACAGAAGGAAGAAACATGAATTACACCAAAAGAAAAACAAAAGGAGGCAAAGGAAACTATTAGCAAAGCAGAAGATATCCAATAGAGCCCAACACCAAAGAAGACAAGAGAAGGGAAGAAACAGAGCTGGCAACAGTCGTATGAGAGGAAGGGTACAGACAGATCAAGAACTGTCCCAGTGATCTCCCTAAGGAGACAGACACACAAACAAATGACAATTGCCCCACATATTTCATTAGGAGTGAACCTGTGGGAACCACAGATGTTCAAAACATTTTAACCAAAACAGTCAAACTGTAATCCGCATCAAAGAGCCCACAAAAATAAATAACATATAAAGACCCTGATTGAACACCTTCAGTCGGGTAAAACTTGCAGTTCAGGGCAGGTAATCTGCAAGACTTTGAGAGTTTGCAATACTGAATTCTAAAACAGTAAAATAAACCCAGCAGTATTTACTTAAGCTCAATTATTTTCATCGTAGCTTTCCCCTGAAAAATGAGTGCATGTTTTGGCCCAGCTCAACATCATTTTTCTTTAAATTCAAGAATATTTTCTCTGCCAAAACCTAAATTACTTTTTGGCTGACATTTGAACGGTATTAATTAACAAACTATAACAGTTGGGCTACTACTCTATTCTCAACCCAGGCAATACCCTGACACATGACCTTGAATAAACCGCTTGGATTCAGATCATCTGTTTCCCTTCTCACCATTTTGTCTCTTCTGATGATTGGGATGCAAAGAGGTTTTACAACTGAAAATTTGGTAAATAATAGTATCCACATTAAATGGCAAGCTAAAAAACTACTTTCCTTGTTATCAGACATAAACATACCAGTAAGAATAAAGAATACAATTTCAAGACATCTACTGAGATGTAAGAGACCTGGATCATTTAGATATTTGTTAGTTGGACTTGCTATTACTTCAATCTTTGTATTTGTAAAAGCTTAGTTGAAAATATCAAACAGACACAAGCTAGCTGTGTTTTTCTACTTTTAATGTATGTGTTTATATATGCTTATGTTTGTGTTTTATTTTGGTGGTTTTGCTGGAAATATTTCAGACTTTAGTGATACCAAACATAATGGCCTCGAGATTTTGCCTCTTTCTTGAATCAAAATTCAGCAAAGGAAAAAAAATACACTGTAACGTGAGTACATGTTGTGCAGAGGCGAAAAATAGCCATTGTGGTCTGAGAAACCAGACATTTTAGACAATGCAACGCTTCACGCTTTGAAGTGTTAAACTCTACAAACTCTGAGACTATCTGATCATGTTAGCATCTGCCTTTCCACTAGCAAAAAGAATCACTGAATTGCAACAGCAAAAATGATATTGCTTTTTTTAAGCAGAGTTGAAGCAGACTGACCGCACTGAGCAAAAAATGGAGTTGAAGGAACTGGTAACATCCTCTTTTACTTTCACTTCCCTGACTTACATAACCAGGTAGAACAGCATGTTAGCTCAGGTTTTTGAAACACCTGTGCTACCATTTACAAGTAAAGCCCCTCTTAACTCAATCCACTAATACATCTTCCTTCTCCCATTCAACCATATAAATTATAGAACCCTCCTGAAGAGGGGAAAACAGAAAAAGAATTTCATCAGCTGAGATCAAATTAAGTTCAATGTAAAGCAACTTGCACTCTTTAGCTTTTGTTAAAACATAAAGCAAGAAATATAATGAGTTACTGGAGAAATATTAGGAGACAGCGCTGTGCTGAACAGCCATACTTGAAAGCAACTCCGTATCAAAATAAGACAGGAAGAACCCAGCATTAGGGGTAGTGTGTAAATTTCTGAAGATCATCACATATTACTTCCAAAGTTCTAACTATTAGAAACCTTGCAGTTATATTTACAAAGAAACATTCCCTAAATTCCATCATAACACTGATTCAAATAATAATAAATAAGGGCTGTCGGCCCTTTTTAAATTGCACTTCTAATCCACAGCCTTCCTGTCTCGGGTCCAGCACTCACGGGACCTTCCTCCATCTCAGTCACTTTCCTGTGGTTTATTTTAGGCTCTAACCTAGGGAAGCACCTTAAAGCATGGGTAAGCATGCTTTCTCAAATAAGGATAGACATTATCATTTTCCTATATATTCTTTTCAGTCTTTTTAACATACAGCTCTCTTCTGTATTACAATATAGCCCTAAATAACTAACCATTCCCCCTCTGCCTTCTGTTCCCATCTTTTAAAAGTTCTCAAAACCGGTTATTTTCAGGTAACTCTGGTCACAGCAGAGTACAGAAGGACTGAGATAAACAGCTTTTATTCCCTACAATGAAAGGAAGCAATTAAGAAGCCAGAAGCATCATTCTTGGTCTTACAAAACCCCACCACAAGAGAGGAATACTTAGTAGCAAAAGAATGAAGATGCAAGTTTTCAAAGATGACTGGAGGATTTAGTCCGATTTTGATTTTATTTAAATTGTGTATCCAAATCCCTTTATCAACTGTGAAAATTTCAGCTAGCAAGTTCCATGATACCAGAGGGAAAATGTCTAAAATTCTGGTTTCCACATGCAGTGTAATGTAAGAGATACTACTCTCAGTGGATCTAACAAGAAATTCCATTAAGACTCTACCTTGAATGTTTTCAAGTAAAATAACCAACTTAAACATGCCTAACATGCCAATCACCTTAGAATTCAATTGCAAACGTTATGTAAAACAGAATAATTATCTCCAGCTGAAAAGGTGCCGTATTGAAGACTAAGAATTCAGCTCCTAGCACTGTATGTAAGAAATCAGAGACGTCCAAAATTTTTGCAGGTTGATCCATTTCTTCCTCAAAAAAGGAGCAAAGGAAAAATAAAGCATATAAAATATGAGCAGAAAGTGATTGAGAAGAAGAAAGAAAGAAAGGAGATGAAGATACAACAAAAAGAATCATGGAAAACTTTTCCAGTCATAAGGGGTGTGATGAGTAGTCCCTGGCTGTATATGATGCACTCTTTTCTGAGGTTTTTACAGCTATCTGATCCAAGGCCAAATGCAGACCTTCCAGCACTTTCCAGGTGCTAAGGAGAAGAAATAATTTCTGTTAATAGCTAATAAATGTGAAATTTAAAATACATATTCAAACCAAATACACCGTTTGCAAAATGAGGTAGCCAAACTGCATGTTAAGAAATCTATTCTTTCAGAAATTTCAGCCTGATACTTATGCTTCCAGAATAATCTCTAATACAAGATCAAGGCTCAAGATGAGTCCTTACTGCTTGTACTATTCCCTTTTGCGAGCTCATGGAATAAAAAATAAAACGGACTGTTTATCTCCCAAGAAAACATTAACTTGCTAGGAATAAGAATTGCAAAGTTTATGTATTACAGCACCATCTGGTGTGGCTTGCCATGGATACAAATTGTAAGTGGACAAAACCTACCAGGTCATCTGATTTACCTGTCAACCAGTGCAGAATTCGTCACTGTAACATACCTTTGGTGCTTTTCATTCTTTTTCATTTTAAATTATTTGTTTTGGAAGACATAATTCATATCTAATCAGATTTCTGAACAATATTTGATACAGAAGTGGCTCATAAAATTCCAGTTACAAGATGCATAGTTCAGTTTTATTAACAAATACACTGTTGGTAAACCCCATGCCTTCCCACATCATGATGACTGTCAATCAAGCAAGAAAATATGCCGCTATCCTCATAGAAATTTAACTTTATTAAGCGTTGCAAGCAGAAAAATTGGAAATCTCAATGTGAAAACATAAGGTAGATTAGCAAAGATCAAGATAGAAAGTGGCATGACCCCTCAAATCCTATGGGAGAAGGTCTTTCTACCAAGTGATGAAGGGGCATTCTGCTGAGATTACATAGAGGACTACACAGCACCCTTAATTGCATTGTGCTTAGCTGTTTACATGCTTAGCTGCTTGGCAAATTATAAGAGAGAAATTAATGCTTTCATTATTATACCAATATTAGGATAGACAGCGTTAGCAAAGCATGTCTGGAATACTGTAAAATGTCTATGTATCTGGGTCACAGGCACCCTATGCATTGCTTTATAAAGTGTTCCGTTTCCCCTTACCTTTCTCTGCTAAAAAAGAA
Organism: Charadrius vociferus; assembly: GCF_000708025.1. NCBI lineage: Eukaryota > Metazoa > Chordata > Aves > Charadriiformes > Charadriidae > Charadrius > Charadrius vociferus. Next base: position 129,955 of record NW_009646406.1, on the reverse strand, counting down.
AAGTTATTGTATGACACATATAATGCAAAAAGCAAAAGGCCTTATTTACCTCTTGTGCTGTCATAAATGAAGAATAATTGCAGGAAATCCAATAGACTGTGAACTGGCATAGATCAGCAGAAAATCTGCCCCAAAAGCCTCTACACCATCAGCCAGACCTTTCTCTTGCCAAGAAATGAGCTGGTGTGCTCAGCTACACCAATTCTCTTTAATGCACAGATATTAGAGTGCTTGTGTTTATCTCCTGTCCCAGGCTACTAGTAGGGAGGTGCAAATCTGGCTAGTCACATAAAAGTTCTGAAATTTAGAACAGAACATAAAAATTGTATTGAATCCTGCCAAATTCTGGTGTCTAAATATTCCATAAAACTGATGATTGTGTACGCGGTAAGCCACTGTCCTCCATTCTGCACAAAAAAGGAGCATTCTCGATGACAAATCACAATACAACTTTCATGAATAAGCTGGCATATCTCACCATAAACTGGCGTATCTCACTATAGAGATGTACAACAGAAAAGGTGAAACTAACACTGAAGGATGGACACAGATGCTTTCTAAAACACTCCACAGTAATATTATCTACATTCTTGCTATGTTACTGTCACCAGTTTGGATAAAGGCCAAGCAACTTGTAGGCAGGCCTTTCTTTATAATCAAAAGCTCGCTAAGTTTCTAATTACCTCTCAAATTCTGCCAGACACTTTTGGCAATTTTTAAAAAGGGTGGGTTTTTTTGTAATTGCAATGCCATTACAAAAAGAAATCTGATAAGCTAGATCGCTTCCATAAGTTCTGAGTATGCAAAAAAGCTTGTGCACGGACATCACCCATTGTCCCGTAAGATAACCCCCTACAACCAGACTGAGTATTAACACTGTCACTCAAGCTGAAACAGCCTAAAGGATTATTAGATTTTTCATTTGGAAGATGTGTTATTGAAAAGACACCACCTGCCAAATTCTTCTGAAACACAGAGGGGTACATTTCAGTGCAAGAAAAAGCATGAATGTTAGTCACAAATACACACAATGCTCAAGTGGTAATTGAAAATTCGTTTTGCTGTTGCTTATCCCCTTCGTTTCTCATTTTATGTGTATATAAGTCATTAAAGTTTCCCTTAGGACCAGTCTACACTCATTTTTTTCAGCTTCTTTTCTTTGAGGTTGAAAGTATGCATCGCCAGAACATCATCAACTGCCAGCAATTAAATTAGGTAAAACAATATCAGGCAATTTTGAAAATCATTTTCAAAGAAACTACTGCCTCTGCAAGAAAATTAAGTGAGCAAAATATCTGTAACCCCTTGTCAGTATCCTGAAAAACTAATTAGGTCTATGCTTTTGATAAAGTAAGCTGACAAGAACCTTTCACCTCTTCTGTAAGATCCAATTTGCCTTGGAAATTTCTCATTTCTCTTCTGGTGTGTCACATGTGATTCATCCAAACACAAAGCAAAAAAGAAAAAAAAAGAGAGAAAAGGAAAGATCAAGTGCTTTTGGACTTGTACTAATGAATAATGTATATCATTACTCCAACCATAGTATAAATTTTCTAAATCTCAACTTTCATGCCTAACGGTTTATCAAACATACCTTCGAAGTTACCATAAAAACAACTCGAGGATGCTTTTTACCAACAATAGTACAAACTGCCAGAAAAATGGTTCAAATGGTGACTTCTATTCTACTTAGCTATCACCAATTTACCTAATAACACCAAGTGTGTGCAAAAGTAGCTTTTAGAGAAGTCTCATGGTCCTTGGGAAGTGCTGAACCTAGAAGGTGTCCAGCTCGCTGTGGTATAATGTTTTGCCTACTTATTTAAGCTGGTCTATATGAAACACCTTGGTGACTCTTAGCACACAGGGATCTTGGAAAAATGCCTTCCAGCTTACCCACCACTACTTCTGATGTTAGAAAGGAGAAAGCAAATCATTTAATCTATTATTAGAATTATATTCTTCCTTTGTGGGTGGTTCTGCTTCAGGAAGGCTGAAATCTTTAAACAAAAAGACTCAACCAGGACTGGTCGTATGTCCAAGAATCTGAACATCTGCAGTCCTGAAAAATGAAGAAGCAGTGCCCATCTTCTCAGTTATTCTTAAATTTCATTTCAGCGTGGTTTGTCATTTCCTAATAACCAAGTCAAAAACTAAAAAAAAAAAAGACAAAACATCAAGCAGTGATCATCTTTCACACATTGAGCAAGATTTTTTTGAACACCCAGTTTCTAAATGCTAACTACTATTCTTCTAAAGAGCAACTGGTGTGATTTCTTTTAAATGGTCCCCTTGATAGAGGATCAGTTTTAAAGTGCTCTCCTGATGTTCAAATCAGAAATACAGTATTGTTTGTCCTCTGTATATTTCATATCAAGTTCTCTAACACATGCAAAAATCAGTGAGGTGATTCATAGCATAAGTTTCTATCACAGCAAATGCTTTTTCCACTTTTCCAATCAGTTTTCATAGATTTGCACATTCTGAAATTAGAAAGCACCTCTCTGAACAGGTATCTTAATCTTCTATTTAACCTACGGCAGGATAGGTTATGCCAAGAAACCCCACATAATCATTTGTTTATTAATCCACTCTGGATTTAAAGACAATACATTACATCACTAAGCTTTTCTGAAGCTGGATTACACTCATTATTAAAACATTAATTTGCTTTTTACTGTGAAATTATCATAGACTTGCTTGTGATTTCCATTTCCTGCTGGATGAAAGTGCCAGTTTTTCGAAGACTTCAGGACAGTTACACTGGTTTATATCAGGTAAGGCGTTCTTATCCCAGGGTACAGTTCTGCATCATTACTGCTTAAGACACGATGAGATATAAAACTGCAAGATTTTCAACAACGTATCTAATAAATTATTTCAAATTGCTGATAAGCATATGGGCATCGAGACATTCAGTTCTATAACAAGAAAAAAAACGATGGGCTATTTTGGTCAGGGACGGCTGTTCTTGTGTCCCTGAGTCACAGAGGCAGACACAAGCTTATCTCCATAAATGTATGTGAAACGCCGCTTCTATTCCCGGCAGGGGTTCTTGGTGGCTAATGGAGTATATCTACATATTATAGACACAAGCAGTATTAGATTTTAGTGCTGTAAAATCCCATTACACTAGGATATCTTAGTTGCAGACCCGTACTTAGACATCGCTGTACAAACATAGATCGATTACCAAATGCAGCAAATTAATTCACTTCTCATTTAGGCAAAATAACTTTTACCCATGTCTTATATACATGAAGCAGGTAACTTTATCTGCATTTTTATTCATTGTTTCGCATGGGAAATTGTGAGGCTTATGTGCCCACACCAGTACTATTAAAGCAGAAAATGATCACCAGCAAGACTGATGCTGTTCCTTGGTATTCTACCCAGAGGTAAACGCCTGCTGCAACCTGTTTAGGGAAAGCAACATCCCACACTGTGTCTTTCCAGAACACCCCGAAAACCTTCCCTTGGCTGGACAACTGCCTCTGATTTGCAGTTCGGATACGGAGGCTAACCACAGTGTAACGGTCGCAGTGACTGAGGCTGGAAAGAGTCCCTGGCTCGCAGCTTCCCTTGAAAGGAAGGGCTGATGCTTACCATAGCTGCCGGGCTGCTGGGGAGGTGCTGAACCCCAGCTGTGCAACGTGCTGTAGGTGACCCTGCTCTGGCAGGGGGGTTGGACTAGATGATCTCCAGAGGTCCCTTCCAACCCTAATCATTCTGTGAATTCTGTGAGCTGCACCACCCCGGTGCCAGAATTGCCATACAGTTTATACGCTGGGAAGCTATATTGTGAAAAAATGAAGAAAACAGCTGAATCCAAAGAACACCTATGTATACTCAGTCATCTCAGGCTGGTATAACGGCCCATTTTAAAATACCTTGTTTTTAATAAAAGGCCAAATTCTGCCGTCAAACATGTACGCGTGAATAATTTTAATTAGGAAAATGAACCCATAGGCTACATTATACATCATTAGCAAACTTCTCTATATTGAGAAGAACAAGAACATTTCAAAAGCGAGGATTTCCATGTCCAGCGGAAAAAAAAACCTGTATCTGAATTAGCATTTACTCATTACTAATATGCATATGAATCAAAAAGATGCACATATGACAGGTGACTGTTGTGTTTGCATGTTTCAGCTGTTTTCCATATCTGAAAGTAACAGCACTGAAGTTGCATGCATGAACGGTATCAGACCCAGGAGGAATGCATATTGGGAATGAAAGGAACAATAAAATTTAGAGATAACGGGGAAATGGTCAGATTCAGCAACTCAGCACTGGTATCTACATTGGGGGTGGGGGGGAGAAGAGAGTGAGGAAAAGACTGGGAGAGTGGGAAAAAAAGAACCACGGATTTGCGGAGGAATAGGCCTTTCCAAACACATTCGGTGGTGTGTGTACCCACACACATTCATTACTGTTACCTAATAATAATAATGTTTAAAAAAAAGTGTTTGGCTACAAGCCCTATGAGATGAAGTCATAAGCTGTCTCTCCTGAGATCTCACCAAAGCTGACAGCCTGAGTTAACAAAAGGAAAGTTTCCAATGGGTTTGGAGAAGAGACAGCTTAGGAGCAGCTTGGTTTTGGTGACAGTCAGAGGACAACTCAAAAAGAAAGATATGAGTGTCACTGCTACAAAGATGGCAGTGAAAGAGTGAAGAGAAAAAAGAATACCAATGACAGACACCTGAGGGATCCCAAAGGATGACAGCAGTGACAAACAACTTCGGAAAAAAACTAGAATAGGGCTCCAAAATGAAGAGAAAAAAAAAATCATCTTATTTATATGTTGTGAGAAGGCCCTTTAAATGAGTGCATTTAAAAAAAGCAATAGGTGCAGAGATCCTGATCTTCAGTCCTCAGGCACTGACTCTCTTTCCAGTCTCTTCAGCGGGATGTACAGGAATTCTCTTTAATTAATTCCTGAGTATTCAGTGAAAACTAGGCATTACTGTGAAGAGACTGCACTGAGAAGTACTTACAGGCTAGAGAGAGAAATATGTAAGCTTGAACAGCTACTAGAATGCCTAAACTAGATACTTACAGATTTAAACAAGGGTTAAGCTTTTTAGTAAGAGTTGAGCATACCTACAGCACTTAAGTCCAAGTTATTCCAAAGATTAAAGATACTTCTAATTGCAAAGAGAACACGTGTCAAATAGACCAGCATTACTCCTTATCACTATTAGAGTACCAGCATTCTACTAACAATAAAAATCAAGCTGTTTCCTTGCAAAAAAATGCTTATGTGCCTCAATTATTACATACAACCAAATAAATGAGAGCCACAGTGTGGCGAACAGTGGTAAAGCTACTAAGAAGACGACAAATCTGTAATGTTCCTTAGTTACAAAGTGAGTTTCATCTTAAAACCTCAACAGCAGTTGGTCCTAAACTTTAAGTCATGAAATAAAAATCCTCACTAAACCCTGGCTGACTGCAGGCAAACGGAGCTTTGAGCCAATACAAAATAGACCAAATTTCATAGACAATCAACTCCCAAGTTTTTCCTAATGGGCATGAGAGAAACAACTGCAGACAAGACATCATCTAACGCCGAAGGCACTGTATATAATTGTAACCCCTAAATATGTGCAGAGCAGCAAGAAGAGTTCTGTCTCAGCTTTAATTCTTTGGTTCCAGTGGCTTTGGTATACTGGATGCCAAGGAAAGTTTGATTCATGAAACCGAGTAGATTTTAAAGATCCTGCTTAGAGGGGGAAATCCTTGACCACTGGGATGGAAGAGCCAACTCTTTACGCATAATCTGGTCAATAAAAGAAAGGAAACTAAGTGGTCCTCAGACATAATATAGCAGTTTTTGTATTTTTTAAAAGAGTCTGTGAAATGCGTTGTCATTTCCCAGAAGACAAACAGGTTGCATTTGACTGACTTTGTTACAACTTATATAGTATTTTGAGCTGAATTGACATGGAAACTAATACTCTAATGGTAGTTTGCAGCGATAAAAAGTTGAGTACAAACACCTGTGAGTAACTTTTATGCTTGCATTTTTTATTACACCACTTCAACAAAGCACTTAAATTTGCACACGGCGGCAGCTTAAATAATACCTAGAAGCTTTTTTGAATGGGGCCCTAAGGCAGTCCCGATGAGTAGAGAAGGCCTGTACCTAGAATCAAAAGACTAGACAACTCTAGAATCAAAAGACATGGTAGACTACTTCCCAGACCAACATAATTCTTAAGCTCATTTTCAAAATGAGCCCCAACTAAATCACACACCTGCCTGTAACACATCTACAAATTTCTTGTTGTTTAATATTCAGAGCTTCCTCCTATTGTCATGGAGCTATTTCAAACGAAAAATTTTCGTGTCCATGTCATCAGAAAGAAATTATCTGCGAGATTACTATTTTTTTTTAATGTGGAACAAAAAGTAATTAGACGGTATTATTTATGCCTTTTAAAATGCTAATTTCTGCAAGACGAGAACAACCTTTCAAAGATCCAGATACTAAAGAAGAGTAAATAGTGTTTGCAAACTGTATTCACTAAGTAGAAGAAAAAAAGAGAAGAAAATATCACGGTATCAAGGGATGCAGAAACAGCTCTGTTCTGCTGCCTACCTGGTCACTTGATATACCTGCACTATTGTGTTTATCACAGCTATGGAAATAATATTTAACCTTAAAAAATACATCCTGAGTGAGGAACAGTTCATATTTGCATTGCCTAGGATTAAGGTAGGAATCAGAGGCCCATGACCATCATCCTGGCCTGCACATGTATGCTCAGATTTCAAAATACAGTATTTATCAGATTTACACTCAGCAGAAAGCTGAAGTCATTCTATTTTTTTTCAATGTCTCTGGATTTACACCTCAGAGCAGAAAGTGACCCTCAGTCTTGGTTTATCTGGGGCATGAGGAGGAGATATTATCTTGCTACAGGAAGAATCACACATAGGCTCCTGATTTTTTGGAAGTCCCAGAATCAGCAAAGCACTTCTGTGGACACGCTATAGTCATTTCAGTACTGCAGAGCATGGGGCTGTGCAGGCCCAGCAAGCAGATTAGCCTTTGTAGGTGGTGCTCTGCCAAGGCTACAACTCCACATGTAATTTTAAAAAAAACCCCAAAACTCAGGTGGCAGCAAAGCTGGACTAAGAAGTCCCTGTCTTGTATCTGCCCTGCCACACAATTTTTACCCGCTTTTGTTCTCCCCACCATCCAAGCTGTGCATGTACATCTATTCTGCGATGCCTTCAAATAAGGGCAGTTCTTTACCTAGAGCTTCACAGCACAACAAAGGTAACAGTCAATGGCAATAACGAGTCAGAAATGAGGTCAAAGGTTAGGTCTTCTAACCTCAGTTTTATCACCATAGCCAGCATCTCACAGAAGGAGCTTTAAGATTTCACATCCTTCCAGCCAGTTCCATCCCAGTTGCACAGCACCAGAAGTAGCAGCTCAGCACTACTAAGCTGGTCTGCTACTTCTGCTGGTTCTACCGGTTCTGACAGATTGCCTGTGCTGGCACATGGGAAACTGCACACATCCCTTTACCCAACCCAGACAGACATAAATACTACAAAAAATAAAAGCAGGGTCTGCTACAGATCCCCCTATCTTTCTTTAGGAGGTTAGCCAGATTTTCTTCTCTCGTTTAATTGCGTCATATGTGTGGGGCATAAGTGGATGCGTGACATCCATACCTGTGTATGCAATAAATGTGCATTTCAGTAATTATGTGTATGAGCATCTTGACCTCCATTTGCTTACGCTATCAGCACTTCTCATGCATGCATGACCAGAAAACACAGTATGAACAGAATCAAAATACCCCCTTTAGAAGCTGAAAAATTATGTTTGGAACAAAATTTCAGCTTTAACACTGTAAGACAGCACATCTCGTTATCTGTAGTAGCAAACAGCAGGCATTATCTTGCTTACAGTACAGTACAGTAGGTACGCTGTTTCAAGAGACATTTGGAAAAGCTTTTGATGGTTCACAATTACAATGCTTTTTAGATCAAAATGTACTCCGCAATTTCTTCTCTTTTAGCATGTGTTCACAGATGACTCAATTTTCTGACACATACTTATTTAATACTTTTGCTTAATAGAAAAAATAAGTGAGAAAAACAGAAAAATACTGATGGGAGAGTAAGGTGCATACTCTTTCAACTCTTTGCTTTCTGCTAGCTCCAAATGTTTGATTAACTGGCTACCCATTTTGTATCACAGATGTTTCGGGTAGGTGTAATTTCTATCTATTTTTGATAGAGTAAGAATTTAAGAGATGTATTAAAGAAAAATGCATGATAAGCTTTATTTTTGGCCAAAAAATAGTTCTAGGCTAAAAGTTTATGACCTAGATGAAGAAGTTACTTAAACCCACAGCTGGAAAGATGCTTAGGTTGTATGACACCCAAAGTCAGCCTGCTGCTCTGTTAGGTACCAGCCCTAGGAGCAAGAACAGTGAAGTAATGGTACACCAAAAAGGATCAGTAAAATAATTACCCCTCTTTCTTGAGTTTTATAGTCTGTCTCTGTTCTGGATGCAGATGTCGAAAAATAGCTGGCAGTGACAGCACCTACAATACATCCAAATAATTCCCTTTATACCTATCCCATCCAACTTGCTGGCTGAATCAAGAGGCTACAGAGTAAGGTGACCCTCTTGCTTGCTGTCTTCCTTGATCAAAGATTAATCTGTCAGTTCCAGGAAACACAAGAAGTGTTAAACTCTGCATTACGCAAAGTAGAAATTAATAAACTCCTTTTACCTACGTTTACCCTTAGGCACACTAGCACCACTTTCCTGGCTGAAGTCATCCAATTTCAGCCAGAAGGGCGGACAATACTCTCAGCCAGAGTACTCGACAGTCTTGTCATTAGGGTACACTCCTGGGAAATGTGGCTTTGGATCCACTGACGCTGTGATGGAAACAATGCAACTCACTATGAATTCCCCAAGCAAGCCTCTCAGCTCCTAGACTGCTACACAAAATACAAGCACTGTTGTCTCTCCTTCAGCCACGGCTTTGAGAGAAAATGGCCATACTTTCTCTATTTCGGACTAAACTCAGTGAAATTATATGCTCCAAGCACATCGTTAGACTGCTCCCTGCAGGGGAAACTCCAGTTTGCCAAAAGTGTTGGCACCTGGATACTGAACACAGGCAATACCCATGGTGCACACCAGAACTCTCATGTAAATTTTGGCGCTGCTCTCTCTCATTGGGCTTTGTGGATCACAAGACCATGGAAAAATACAAGCTGGAAGGGATCTCAGGGGGTCTCCAGTCCAACCTCCTGCTCAAAGCAGGGTGAGCTATGAAATCAGACCAGGTTGCTCAGTGCTTATACAATCACATCTTCAGCAATCTCCAAGGATGGACACTGCGTAACCTCTCTGAGCAACTTGGTCCAATTCCTGGCTTCCCTCACGGTGAAAAACCTTTGCCTTACATCCTGTCTGAACCTTTCTGGTGTCAACTTGTGCATAGCCTCAGTCCTTTATGTGCTTAAATTTGCTCCTGAGCTCACTTTTAAAATGGGCCCAATAATCGTTCTCTGTCTCCAGGGAGAGGACAGGTTGTAAGAATAAATTAATATTAATCATTATTGTTAGATTTATTAAGTGAGGGGGCTTACATATCAGAACATTGTAGCTCACCTATGTGGAAAAGGTACTTTAACACACTATATATTTCACTGAGCTCTCAGTCTGGAGCAATGCCTGCTGACCAGTTCTGCAGATGCTACGTCATCTGTAGAGGGATTTGGTAGGGGGAAAAAAAGTAAACAGTTGGAATGAGATCAATAGCTCGTGCAAGAAGAAACCTCCATGTCTGGTTGTGAACTTGGAAGAAATGAAGTGGTGACATGATGTTCACTCCTTAAGATTCTGTTCTATGTTAATCTTGAGCATAATCCAATGCATGCATGGAGCAGGTAATAATTAGAAGATAGAGTTCGTTTCTTTTTATACAAGCAATCTTTCTTTTCAATAGTATTGCTTCACAGTTTGTGAAAGGGTATCCCTCTCCCACAGCAGTTTCAGTTAAAAAATAATAAACTACATCTTCTTCAAGGTCTGTGTTTAAGAACACTCAAAATTTCTGTCTTCAGCAGAGCCTGTTAACAACGTGCTTAAATGCTCTCCTGAATTAGGGACATAATTTGATTATGTATTGCATGAGATTAAGCTGGTAGTTGACTTTCAAATATTTCCTTAAAACATCCACAGATATAGAATTATATAATTATGGTACCTTAGATCATTTAATGAGGTTACGAAAACATACTAATAGTAATTTGTCACTTGGAAGCTTGTGCTGTTGGACTCATGGTTACTAAGGCAGCTGCCTTAATAGAGCGGGGGACAGGAAAAAACATCCTTGTGAAAAAAAATACAACCTTCTAAACATTTTACTTCAGAGCAATTTTGTTTTAATATCTAAAGTAAATAAAAACAGAGTAGGATATGGTATACTATACAGATTTTAATAGTATTCACCTGAGAGGACCTCTATTACTCACTAGCATATTCAGACATTGGAAACACTAACAAAAATGTTTGCGTGACACAAAACACAACCGTGTATTCTGCTCCTGCTTGGGTCACTCAGTACACGCGCACATGTCCGTGACAGTAGGCATGTGACATACACCAAAGAATCTCGCAATTTGGCATCTTAGCCCCAGGGTTTTTTTAGATAATTACACCTAAGTAACATGACTTGCTCTTGCAATTTTGCCTCGCAGTTCTTTCCTGAACAAATCTATATTTAAGAAGTGCTCCAGGGCATACAATTTACATACAACTGTCCAGAATCATAAAATAATGCTGACCACTGAGTGCCTGAAAAGGACAGGACTAGTTGCTGTTCCAAAGTAACAGGACATAATGGAAATGCTCTGCTATAGCAGAGAAACATGGCTACAAGCACTCTTCTTTAGCCTGTCCACTCAGATGCTGCATGTTTCCTATTATTTTTATGAGTTTGGCTGGTTGGCCAAATTTCTACATCCTGTGCTACACTGCACCCATCTGACTGCTATGAGGTGACTTGCTTTTCACAGAGGGGAGAACACAGAACGTGGCGGGACTATAAATAAAAAGGAAAAAAATATTTCAGCTTTGATGTTTCAGCAAATATGCATAATTACTTACAGAAAAAAAATATAATCTTTGCTTCCTGGTGAAATACAGCCAATTGGAACATACACATTACTGAGGGATGGAACCATGTCAGTGTTCATACATGGGACTGGAAGGTTATGGACATCCCCCCAAAAAAGTGTAAAATATAAATAAGTGAACACGAGGGGGAGCTTAAGTGCAGATGGAGAGGGGCACAAACAGCACCACATCAATTTCTTGTGATGGCCCAATTTCCTTCATGACTTCCATGAAATACACTCTCTCAGTTCAGCTCCTCTAGTGAAAAAGAGATCCACGCTTCAAAAAGAGCCCCAAATTTATTATAGTTTATGTTCTCTGGATGGAAGAAGCATTGGTACGCATGCCCAAAAATGATGAATTCTAATTACTACCTTGGCTACTCAGCTGTAACATACTTTGCAAGTGAGACCAATAAGCAGCGAGACATGCAGAAAGCCTGCAGTCCCTCCACATTTTAGTGACATTTCACACAGGAGCTAGTAATAATGTAGAGGGAGGATATAAAGACTGGGAAGTGTTTAAATAGAGAATTTAAAAATACATACTATGAACAAGATACACAATGCTAGCACTGATAGATCTTGTGTGCATGCTCTGTAGATGAATAAAGAAGTCAATAAAAAAGCACTGAAAGGTACACAGTAGAAGGTAACAACCAGTAAGATGATCTACGATATAGTGTCTAAGGAACAGTTTCAGCTTCTGTAGACTTGGGCTTCTGATGAATTGAACCCTCCAATGCAGGTTTCAGCGGTTTCAGTCACAAGCGAAGAGCGCTGAGCTGCTGCCTGGGGCAGTCAGTGACAGCAGCAGTGGCGGCTGGGCTGCCTGACTGAAGGAACCTCCATGACAAATTTGGCAACGAGCAGTGTTTGAGGAGTGAGTCAGCAATGCCTACTTAGTGGGAAAAGTAGATTTGGAGCACTCTATATTAACAACACTTAGGAGGTAACTTGCTAGCCCTGGAAGAGCAAGGGGAGGACAAGAGTTCCTAAAATGCTCCTAGTGTCCAAAATGAGAGCCAGACCCTGGGAGAAAGGATCAGCTGGCGTTTTGACATCACATTCTCCATATGCAGATGGTGACAGCAAGCACACTATCCTAATTTTCACTTTCTAAACTTCTTTGCTCTACTACATATAATCAATAAGAAATGAATAATGGAAAGGTCCAGTTACAGTATACATCTCTTGACTTGTGTTATGGGACAGAGCAGTAATGCCTGCAGCAACACAAATGAGACAACAAAATGTCCTTCAAAGTCACACATAACACAAGTTCTTCCAAAATTATATTTGTAGTAGAAAGGTCTCTTAATGAAAGCAATTCACAAAAGCCTAAAGCAAAGCAAAACAAAATATAAAGTCATGGGCAAAATGTAAAGAAATACAACGCGATAGCAAATTAAGAGAGAAGTTGGTCATGTTTCTACCATCTTAACTGGGTCTTTACCAACATGTACTTAGAAATGTCTCTGGAGATCGAATTTCTCTCATGTAACACTGACTACGAAGGATACTTATTTTAGAACAGAAAAGCGAGATACACCAAATTCATCCAACCCTCAGTGTGCAAGATATGGGGGATGCCTGTCTCCGCTGAGGATAAACATGGTCTACACAACTAACAGTCTGAATTTGAAATGGCTAATGTCACATGGAAGTTACTCTCATCATAAACAACCAACATGATATGCATTAAAGGAAACCAAACTTTTAATGGTAAGTGCTTACTACTGTCTGAAGAGCCAAATATTCAACAGTTTAAAAACCAAAACACTGTCATCACTGTTTTTGAATGGATGAATATTATTTTAAATTTGCAGATACAATAGCCATAGCAAAAGATTTGGTATGTCGTTTGAAAGGTCTGTATTTTTATCATTAAATATTTTCAGGGAGGAGTTGTTTCAAAGGCAATGTTCAATTTGAGAAATAATTTAAGTGTATCTTGGGTATACATAACTAGTGTCGAGTATTCTGTGGTTATGACTGTCTGTCTGTTTGTGGTATTCTGCAGCTTCCATTACCGTAGCATAGCATCTTAGTCTGATGCATGCAACTTCATTGTACTTTTGTGAGACAGAGAAGTATTTTTAGGTCAAACTCTGTGAGACTTACAACATGGAGGATTAGATCAGAACCACCAAATTTAGGGCTGAACCAGGCCTAATACAGAACTTGAGTAAATAAGCCTAAAGAAACAATCAGAAAATCTGCACTAGCAGTTACCTGTCCCTGGAGGAAGCAGGAATCCAGCACCTCCCTGTTTATCTTGCTGGTTCCCCAGGCAATTTCACCTCCGCAGAGCTACTTTCATCTGGGGAAAGAGGCAACTAGCTCTCGCCTGCGCAACGCTACTCTCCAGTAACAGGGTAAAGCAGCATTAAAATCTGCCAAAGCCCCTAGAGAGGCTAGATCAATTAGGTATGCTCAAAGTACTCCTTACACATCTCAGTAAGAGCAAATTCAGCACAAGCCACAGGTACTATGGCCATTTTCACTAAAAAAGTTAAACCTAAATCCTTCAATTTCCAGACTAGCACTCTCACGTCTCACTGATTGCTAATTCAAGAGAGTATCACCTCTCCCTAAAAAAAAATATACAGATTAGAACGATGTCAACTACAGACCTAAAGTCAATTCATACAGTGTAAGTTTTGCATCTTTGCACATTTAGTAATAAGCCAGTCCAAAATGAGTGAGAGAGTTGCTAACAAGGTGAAACAGCTCCCCAGTTCCCAACCCACCCCAGGAGAACTGCTAACTTTTGAACATAAAAGTTTTCCCCTACAGTCAGAGACTTTTGCTCTCTGCTACTTCACTGTCCCCCACCTCAAGAGCTCCTCGTGTTTAGCGTGAAAGATTCTACAGTGAGGGCAGCCCATCCAATCTTACCCAAAGGACTTGTCAAAAACCCAATTTGTGTTCAGAAGTCCTCACCGACTTCACCGGGAGTGCTGCAGGTATGATTTGAGGCTACAGACCTATAGCACTCCAGAGAGAAAATACAGTTCTTCTAAAACATGGCGGAAAGTTTTCTTTCATTTTTTCCCTACTGTTGAAATGCCAAGACGCCTCGATACCTAAGGATGCACTTAGTGATGTTGCCAGAGACATCTAACTCCAACCGAGATCCAGAGAATTGAGAACCTTTACCCCAAAGGTGTCACAAAGAATCTGTCTATATCTAAGTACTGAGGCCCTTAAAATCCCACTCTACACCCCATTTCCCTCTCCGGTCCACGGGGATTTTGCTTACTGACTTTAACAGGAATGGAATCAATTAGTTATTAGTAATACAGTAAGTTATTTCACTGCTAGAGAAACAATTTCTATGGATAAGGGTACAACTCACACTACAATATTTTGCCTCATTAAGCTGCCAATATCAGTTCCATAGCTTTGGACGCACAGAAATTATTTTTTAAGGGGACGCTGCTTTTGGATCACACGCAACACTTGCTAATGTCATCTGGCAATTTTCTACAGGCCAAGGACAACAAACAGCCTAAAGCATAGAGATTTATAGTTTCTGGTTTACCACCCAAAGTCCTCTACCATGATTCAAGGTACTTCTATGCAAAAGATAGCACAAGAAGATTGCCTGAAAGTTATTAATTTTCCTCGCCTCCCTCTCTGAGAGGTAAGCTCTTCAAGCAATGGCTACTTCGCTTTCCACCAGACAAATTAGTTTCACTGTGATCTTATTCAGATGCATAACCCATGAATTTTAAGTTGGTTGTAAAAGTCCACAGGAACCCAGTTTAGCATCTCCCATCTGTACGAATTTAAACACTCTTCTTGAACAGTTTTGAAATGTCCTTTCCCTTGGCTCCCCTCCGTCCTCCTACTTATCTATACGCTCTCTAATCTTTTTGATGACACAGGGATATTTCAGTACTTTAACGATAAAATTGAGCATGTCAGTGTTTTCACTATGTAATTAGGGGAGGAAATACTAACACCTGGACAGCAAACTGATTTTGTATGACTGAATATCAGAACAGAGTTTCAGTGTTTAAAATGACAAATAAGCTTCTGGACAAATAAGACTGCTGGATGGTCCTGCTTTGAAAGAAAAATGGTTTCACAATAAACTAAGAGAAAACTTCAAATTTTTTCTCATTTACAAGGTGTGTTAGTAACAAGAACTAAGAATAATGTCTCTGAGAATGCCAAAATAAAGGATATTTCTCTCAGTGGAATTAAGATTTTAATACTTTGCCTTTGATCTGAATTACACAGTACTCTTTAAATCCACGAGCACAGAATTCCAGACTTCCGTAAATTTGTTAGCACAAATCTGTCAACTAACAAATCCCTCTTCATCTCTCCAAAGGCTGCAGTTTTAAAGGTCATTAGATGGTCAGCTCACACACTGGCTTTACAAATCATGTAAATATAATAGACAAAGACATATAAAATTTTCATTCCCCATTTCAAGTGGTAGTGCTTCTTAAGAGTGTACCATCCCTGATGTAAATCAGAGAACCCACATGCAGGTAGTAATAGTGAGATCCCAGCTTCCACCAGCAGCAGTCCAATGCTGCATTTGCTGTGTAGGGAGAAGTCCTACTGATGTAAACAGTGGCTTAGGAAGGGCCAGTGGGGCCACAACACTAAAATATTCCTTTGAAGAAAAAAAAAAAACATCCACAAACCAAAACCCCCAAAAAACCCCACCACACTCAAACCCCTTGATACCTGCATGATGCTAAATCTCCATTTTGCCTGAACACAGGCTGAAACATGAATGATCCTTCCTGGTGGATACTTAAGGCATTGGAAACGTCTCAGTTTGAGAAAGGATCAGCAACTTCAACTCCAGGTTAATTACTTGTTTAATTTTCAAGTTGTGCATAAATGCTGTACTAAATCAGAATGTTTGCTCAAGTGAGCCACATGAAATCACGATCCACCGTGAGTATACTTAAATCATGATCAACGATAAGTATAGTTAAAAATCTGCCCTTCAAACTGAAGTGAATGCACCATAGTATGGGGTATTGTATCAAACTTCCAGTTCTAGGCAGCTTTGTCCTGAGGCAAAAACGGTCCCCTCCAGCAACTGCTGTTTCTGTGCTAGTACCTCAGCTGCAAAACTCCGTTCCATAGTCTGTTTCCAAAAAGTGGATAAAAAAAAAGATGTCAATTAAATGAAAAATTAATCCAAACACCAAAAGTAAATAAATATAAACCTCTAAATCTAGCCATACATTTACACTAACTTTGAGAAAAAGGACTATTTCTGTAATACCAAAGTGCAACTGTGTTTGTGTGGGTCATTTCAGTTTAGCTGAGATGTCACTCCAGCATGTCCTCAACACTATGTGGGAGGTTTAGACTAATCAGCTTTTTCTGAAGTTTAAATTCTAGCATCACATCACTAGCTGTTACACAACATCAAGAAATATGAGCTGTGCTGCTTTATGAAAGCCAACCTGGTCCTATTTTCAAGGATCTGAATTAAGAGATATTTTCACCCATAAAATTATTTACCATCATAAAGTGTTTTAGTTGAGAATAAATAAATACAATGATGCACCATGCTCTAAAAAGCCAGAGCTATTTTATAGTTAGCATCAACTTTTGGTAAGCCAAGGATGGGGGTGGGGTTGGGGGTGGAATAATAATAATAATAAAAAATAATATATATATATTTTAGATATTTTTCTCATCAATGAATACTTAACAGCAGTAGGATTTCTCTCACAACTTTATTTGTTTCTACCTTCACATAGTGGAGAGTCAACATTTTCCCAGAAGGAAGAAAAAGCACACTCCTTTCCCAAGTTTTTTTTCAAAGAAAATCAAATTATCTGAATTATTTTCTCATAAAGCATAGACCATACAGCTCAACAGCCAGTAAAGCCAAATTTCCATTCTTGTTTTTTGTTATTTTGCAGTGGTAAAGCTGCCTGGCACTCACAGTAGCATCTGACGGAACACCCATGGAATTCAAGCCTTTTAAATTCTTTGAAAATCTTTCAGCTACCAGAATTTTTCTCTAAAGCAAACAGAAAAAAGGACAAAAAAAATTAAAAAAAAAAAAAAAAGAGAAAATAAAAGTGTCAAACACATGTCCGGCCAAAGCACACATGTATTCACATATCAGACTTCAGGAAGAATCAAAACATGGTGTAACTCTGGTTAATCTCATAATTACAAGAGGCTTTTATCCATGGCTGTTAAATAATACGATCCAAGTTGCCTCTCAAAGATTAAGTGTATAAAGTCACCATGCAACTAAAATAGCAAGTCACTGAAGGGTATGCTACACCATTTACATAAAGAAGAGAAGGATCATTTTTAGTAATTACCCTTGTAAAAGACTTCCTGTTGTTTCCTTAACACACAGATATATTTACTAGCAGAATAGATAGGCATTCATTGGAACAAAATGACTCAAAAACTTTGAATTTTTACTCCTGTAAATGCCTAATCTAATACACTATTTTAAAACAAGCAATCCATTTTTTTTTTCCCATATTAAAAATAAATTTTACAGGCAGAAAAGGAGGAAAGGTATTTTTGCAGAGGAAAAAAAGACATAATCAGAGCAATGAACTGAATAATCGGAGGATAAGAAACAGGTGCCTCACTGACAAGCTACACCACATTTACACTCATTCTGAATAAGAATTTATACTGTGGCACCTAAGTAGGTGCAAATCTACCATTGGGAAAGCCAGGACCATCTTCATTCTCTATGGAGAACAAGGCTTACTATTATAAAGATGCTTTTCATGTTCAGAGTTCAATCTAACTGGATAATGTTTGTAGAAGGGATAAAGGGATCTAGGTTCCCCACTAGTGTTCAATTAATTTTTTGCACCCCGGGGGGAAAAAAAATAAATAAAAATTCTGTGGAGTGAAGGAATATAGGGGAAAATCACAAAGGGCAGTCACTGCTGCAGCCACAGCTAGAACTGAGAATTTCCTCGTCCCCATGCCATGTTCAAACACTGGATCTGGGTCCCTTGCAGTACAGATCCATGTATACCGTTATTACACAGCCCTGTACATTTCATGTCAAGGCACAGACCTACCAAACACAAACTTCAGCTACTACATTAAAACAGTCATTAAAACAAAAGACAGATATGCATCTGTGACTTACAAAAAGAGATGCAAGTTTTTGTTGTAAACGCTCTAAACAAGATGAACAAAAAACTCTCTCCACTTAGTACAGCAACTGAACTTAGTTTTCTAAACAAAACAGATGATAATCTGTTTTTTACTATAATGTTCAAGATGTCAGTTTGGGGTCATGTCTGTAGGCACTCTGGAATCATGAGACATCACCCCGTAATACAGCCCGAGCACAGCGAGATGTCACAGGGCTAAGCGCCTTAGCACAAACGGGCACACAGCCAGTGTTGTCCAACACAGCCATTTTCCACCCTACACTTTGGATACAGGAGGTCCTCATCTCTTCCACAACTCATCAGATGTGCTGCCCCTCACAGCTGAAAACTCTCTGGAGAGGGACTGAATAGACCTATCAACCACAGTTGGGCCCCTGTCAAAAAGTATCTGGCAGAGGTGCAATCTCTCATCCTCAGAGCCGCACAGCAGTGCCCAGTCTGGAGTGAGCAATGTGGTAGGACCGAAATAGTTGCAGTCAGTTACTGGATGGAAGAGAAGAATTTTAGTTGTGAAGATTATAATTTTATTCATTAAGAAGCACATAGTACACGCATCTCTATTCCCATCCCATCTGCAGTCTCATCCCAGAGGAATAGTAATGCTAAGCGGCATTCCAGCCCCCTGCAGGGGGAGAATGGGGAAGAAAATACCAAATTTTGAAAGTGTCCCAACGAAACCAAAAGATTCCACAAATAATGTCATACATTCCACCAAATGTGACCAATTTCAAAAGCCGCTGAGCTTATCAAAACACAGTACCTTTTAAGACCCTGAAGTGCTTGTACAATCACGGCAACTGTTCTTTTTTCAGTCTAACATCTCTCCTACATGTGCAAATTGGTCTTGTACCTACATCTATGGGTACAAACTGGTGAAACTGTTCCTAAGTAAAGAGAATTTCACAAATAGTTATTTAGCAAAGACTTCATTATTATTTAGACAGCCTGCATTTCTTTCTTTAAAGCAAATTTGAGTCGAGTGCAAAATGGATATCACAATTGTTTCATGAACAACTATAAATATTCCTTTCAACGTAAGCAATTTGTGCTAGTTTTGCTACCTCCAAGACCACATGAAGACTAGCAGTATTTCCACTGTCAAAACCCCGTTACACATTAGAAAATCAAATTCTGAGTTGGGTCGGACCAGACACCGTGCTATACAGAAGATAACATTGAACCAAGTTGACTAATTTCCCTTTACCAGTCTGCTGTCTTGCAGAGAAAGCAGCCCAGCTCCAACCTTTAATTACCTAAGTAGTACTTACTAAACTTAGTTGCCCTGAATATCCACAGATTAAAGCAGTTCTGGAGATGATCCCAGATAGTCTTTCCAAGTAAGAACTCACCCATCAGGTGGCGTTACTAATCAATCCTGGACAACCAAATAACTATAGTAAATCCATACAGAATTAAAAACATAATTGATTAACTTCAAAACTGAAGTACTTGTTCTGCACTCAAAAGTCAGTCATGGCCAAGACAAAGCCTCCCCTCACCGTCCCATCCCCCAGTCAAAGAAAAAAAAACAAACCCCAAATATTCTAAAACCTTTGAGTCAGGCACAAGCACAGGTTTGCTCACACATGAGGAAATACTGCTGAACTCTTTCTTTCTTTCCTTTTTCAACCTGCAAGCAATAAGAGGTGCTCATTTTATCCCTAGAATGGCAAAGAAATGTTGGCATTTTATAAAGTCCCTCTCACACAGTCATTCCAAAAAAAAAAATTCCTCAGTGGCAGAACCATCACCACAGCAGAGACCTGCAATCTCCCTAGTCACAATTTTTCATCCCCATTCTCTGTAGATAGCAGCTAGCGCACAGATGGACCAGCCAGGCATCTCCTTACCCCCTTGTGGGAGCAACTTAAAAGATCTATATGTTCCAAGTTTCCTCCATCAGTCCTTCTCCTACTAAGGGGAAGAGAAGGAGAAATGATAATTGCTCTGTAAGGTAGCATTCAGCTACCTGGTATAACTGGCTGTGAAGTGGTAACCACTTTGCTTCCTAGAGGCAAGCTGGATACTTCATTTGACAACCATTAGGTATCACCATAAACCAAAAACATTAAGCATACTGTAGCAGTTCTGGGCACATCCTTGCCCCATTTATACTAGTAACTAGTTTTGGTGCTCCATAGTAGGCTTTGTAAAAACACAGAGCAGGGGAAAAAACATCTCTACTGTGAAAAGTTACATTTCTCACGAAAAAAAGCCCCATAAAGGAGTCAAGTCAAGTCATTATAAGCTGATCGGGAAGGAGAGCAGAGAGGTGATGGTGGTAGCAGCGACCGCTCCAGGCTCAATAAACTTAGTATGGCTACAATTTATGATTAAGGGGTGAAAAACTGCAGCTTAGCTCCTAACCCTCTCTGCAGATTCTAGGCAAGTCACTTCACCTTTTTCAGTCTTTTTCTTTTTCCTTGTCCATTTCCATTAGGTGCTCTTAGGGACTGCCACTGCATCTCACAACAAGGACAGACAACACTACAGCTCTATAGGGACCATCCTCCCTCCACCCTCAACTAGCAAAGCCTCTGTGCATGACTGAAACAGGACTAATTAATATGCTAGCTTTGACTTCTTCCCTGTCTAGCCAGTCCTGGCTGGCCGATCTCCTGAGAGCACCATGATACTCATGGCTCATGAAGTGAGATTCAGAAAAGGATGATTATAATATTCCAGATATAGTTTCTTTCACACGCTAATCTGCAAGGGGCTACATAAAAATAACAAGAAAAGGCAAACTGACATTGGAAACTCATCTCAAAGTTTCAGTGCAGGTAAAGGAAGCAGACAAAGGCTAGCAGCACGAGGGAAAGGGAAGAGTTGTGAAAGGGTTAAGAAGGTAAGAAAAAGCCTCACAATTTCAGGCAACAGTTGCCAAACATCCTGCGGAGGGATTTAAAGAAGCATGACATAATCAGGCAAAGAACACAACCTTTACAAAGGCATCAAGAGTATTAAAGACAGAAGATTCTCACCAAAGAACTAAACCAGAAAAAGCATCTCACCATCCAGCAACAAATCTACAGGGCAGAACCTCAGCTGCTGTAAACTGTTATGGCCATAGTGGAGTTAAGGCAGTGTACACCAGCGTGGATATGATCTCAGAAGCCCTAAAGAGCAAACGCCTCTCTCTTCGAGAGTCTATGTTTTGGGCTAGGAAGTCACAAAATACAAAGCACGTGTTGATTTGCAGTAAATGAAAAATAAAAATAACCTATTTTCCCCATTTCAGTCTCTTTGAGCTTCCGAACAAAAATTTCATTCATTTTAACCCTACCATTCCCAAAGGTTAAATGTTTCCCACCATCTGTGAATATTTACATCTTGCTATTCAAAGGTTTAAATACCTCTGTGCAATAGATCCAGTCATGTTACTCTCAACCAACCAAACAAGTAAGTGCATCATATGCAGGAGAAAAATAATTTATCAGCTTTTGGCAACCTCTGAGAATAGTCCAACAAGCAGGTATGTATGGAAACTGAAAAGGCGGAGTCTAAATTATCTTCTTGCTGTTCCCCACTATGGATAGAGAATGTCACTCTCTCAAGATCATTACTGCAGCAACATGTCATTAACATTAATGGTGCAAAAAAGGAAACAATTGTACAAGCACATATACATGTAGCCTACATTCTACCTGAAGTGTCCTC
>NW_009646406.1:96942-107922 GCF_000708025.1 Charadrius vociferus | reverse complement strand
AGTTTCTATGGCTATTACATTTTCTACTATAACATCTTCAATGTCTGTCAACTTTAAAGAAAGGAAGGAAACCATCACTCTTTATTGCCTGAAGGTGTTGCCTTCCTGTGGAACAGGAGTGATGCCAGTTTAACTGTCAGCAGGTTCATGGAATATTTTCAGCCTACTAGGTGGATAACCACACCTACTCTGTAAAAAGTCATCAGCATTAATGAATACAGTAATAGCTATGTATAATAAAATTTTGTAACTTCTGAATAATTCAATTATGAGGGTTCTTACCAGAAATATTAGCAGAACAAAATATAAAATTAATTTACTGTAATGAAATTGCACACTGTGCCTTAAGTGTATTTTTAAATCAGTCATTTTGACCCTCAAAGCAAACACTGAGATTCAGAGGGACAGAGCTGAGTCTCAAGAGGGTCCAGTTTTGTTGAAGCTTTCTAAATTGCTTTATATCTAGATGGTGTCATTACTACAATCTCTGAAAATGTTCTTTGTTGATATCCAGTCCATGCCAAAAAAAAACCAAACACCAAACCAAAAATCAAAAAATGGATACGAATTGTGAATGCTTCCAGTTTTACATGCCAAACACCAGGCTGAAAGGTAGCCTGTTTGTAATGTAAGCTCTTTTTAGAGACTCCCTTTGCTTTTCATTCTAGATTCCTTGCCTGACCAAAACCAAACTTCTCACTGCATTTTGAGTTTTCATACCTTTTTTATCACTTTTTCTGCTTACTACTTCCCAGGGCCTGCCTCCTTGCCCTGCTAGTCTCAGGATTCTCCCATGGTTCATTATCCAAATTCAGCCTCCCTCCACTCACGTCTTTGTGTCCCTTTCACCTATCCTCCAACTCCAGGCTCCATGACTGGATAATCTTAGTCTTTCTACCACCCAATTCCAAACTCCAGGTTTCTCTATCCGTCTTGCACTTCTACCTCCAGGTGCTTTTCAATCTACTTCCCTGCAGCCCAGTTCTGTGCTTGCCCAGTTTCACCCAAATCCTCTACATTGGTGGTCCAAGTTATGGACTGATGAGACACTGAGCGCACAGAGATTAAGTAATGAGTGCTGAGTTTTAACATCTGTCAAACAATCCAGTACCTTGTAAACACTCTGTCCTAGGCCGACCGCAAGAGTATGGATTAATGCTCAAAGACCGATATACAATGCCTTTTCAACCCGCTTCCTACAACAGTAAAGTGAGGTGTGGTAGCAACTGCGCATGATACAAAGCAGCATTTTCTGCCTCAACTGCAGTACGTGGTCACATGTCACAGACAATAAGGTAAAAAGCAAGGAGTGAAAGTGAAATTGCCATGGATAAGGATGGGTAAATAAATTTAAACACAGCTTTTATACCAACAGCACAATTTTCTGAGTGGAAAACAGAGCACATTTCCACACAAAAAGGTCTATCTACATGGTTATACTAGTGAAGAGCAGGTCTAAATACACACACATTATCCCACATTGAGGGTGAGACAGTCAGTGATCCCATGGAGATCTGCATGCCCAAGTCTCATTAACTTTGATTTTGAAATCCTCTGTTCAGGAGTTCAAGTATGTCCTGAGTGAAATGTAACTCGTTTGGCTTCCATACCAGATCAGAGGAAAATTCAGGTTGGATGGAACCTCAGGACGTCATATTAATCCAAACTTCTGTTCGAATATCATCTTTGCAGAAGCCCAGATAAGGACTGAGGTATCTGGATTTGGTTCTTTGTTCTACCACATATTTCCTCTTTGACCTCAGGTCACTAATTTACACAGCTGCTGTCTGCCTGAGTTATCTGCCATCACAGAAAAAGAGATGTTGCACTACTACTACATTAACATTTGAGAAATTCTTAGGTAATGTGGCTTGAAATATAGGCAATCAGACATCTAAATATCAGAGCTGGGCTAATACGGGAAACTTTAAATCTTAGTCTAGCACTCCAGAGCATTCAGCCTGGGTGTTTTGTTCCCTTCAAAGAAAGGGCCTGTGTCAACAGATGTTAAATTTGGTTCTGAAGATGCTACATTTCAGAAATTCTGATTTCTGTTTCAAGCCTGCTTCTTGGTTTCAGACTTAGCTTGTAAAAATCCTTATCCACGGTGTGCTTCAACTGTAAATAAATCTGAGTCATATGAATTAAAGATTATAACAAGTAACATTTTTATTAGGTTTAAAAATATACAATAATATATTAAATAGTATTTCTTTTTGTTTCATTTGCCCTTGTTTACTACATCTCTAAATGGCATTTTAGTCAGACGCTTATTTACTGTGTGTTAAACTACTTCCTGTAATCTTGGCACCTAGACCTGGGGAAATGGATAAATTACCCTGGAGTTCGTTTTCTGTTCTTAGCTCTCCAGGGCACGCCGCTGGCAGGTTAAGCCAAAGCACAGCGAGATGTTTGTCTCATTTCTTTCTACTATTTTGGATGCCATTATTAATACACCGCTAGAAAATGAACAGCTCAGAGAGAAAGTTCGTTATTTTTTAAATTCTAGCTTCGAACAAAGCACATTTCCTAAACAGGTTCACAAAACAATAAACAAAATACTTTTCCCAATTAACTTCAACGACATCTACCTGCCAAGCTTCTAATACCCACATCAATAAGCCAGGCAAAGAGTGTCAGAAGTTCAACCTAAATCAAGGTGTGAATTCTGCTTAGGAGGCCTTGGGAGCCACACTCCAAACTTGCCATTGAACGTTTGTCATTTCCTCTCAACTAGTCCACTAAAAGTCGTTTTAAATGGCCACACATCTATCTCCCCTGGAAAGAGAAACTATCCAAGCGAGGTCACAATCCATAAAGTTTACTACTCAGCATCTAGAGGGAGAAGGAGGAGTCCACAGACACCAGGTGAGAAGGGGTGCGAGGAACAACCCAAAACAAATAAAACCCCACAAGCATATGAGAAGTGGCTACAGAAATAAACTACATGATGGCTGGCTAGTAAGGCTTTCCACTACATAAATACATGCATCTGTGCATATATACACACACATTTGCTGGACACTGCACCTATATGTTACGTGAATGCAATATGCATAAAGTAATACATTTTTTCTTACACCTTTCCTCTCTTTCATTTCCTTTTAGATCAAGGCAAAAATAGGATATTTAATGCTGGTAAATTTCCTGGTCTTTGAGGGCATAAGACATCGGAGTAAAGAAACATTTTAAATCAAAATGTATGCACTATCAATAAATCTATCTTATTACAACAGTTACACATTTTCTATGCATCAAGGCAGAGAGCAAGTCTGACTTAAAGACTGGTGGGGAATATCTGCGAATAACGTAACAGTTATTTTCTGTATTACCTCAATGAGACCATGATCTTTCTGTGCTAGGTACTGTACAAATGCATAGTAAGAGAACCTGCAGGTCAAGCTGAGCTTACCAATTTAGACTGTTCATGAAACAAAGGGTTACGGTGAAATTATTAATACCACCTCCTTACAAGCGGGGCTTTAAGACATTTATTCCTGCTACAAAATGGAAGTTTGCTCTAGGGAAGATCGTGAGCACATTGCTTAAAAGCAATACATATTATCATGTTGTTCAAAGAGAATTTCCATCAGCAGAAAATGGCATATTCCACCAGCAACAAAAGTATGTTTAGATCACCATTTATTACACAAAGTTTATGATCTTATATATTAAGGTGTCTATAAGGATTAAGAAAAAAAGGCATACTTCAATCCAGCATATTGAGAATGATGCACTTCACTAAGCACTGCATTTGTTAAATAAAATTGATGGAAATCAATGCTTCCTATAGTGTCTTTACTATAAATGTACAGGAAATAGCTTTTTTCTATCCTTTTGGAAAATTACTTTCGTCTTCCCTAGTCAGTGAGAACACTATCATTGATTTTTGTAGGAAAAGTAACAGACTCTTGTACTCTCTATGGTATGTTAACAAAACTGTCTAAGACTTCTGTAGTTTCTCTACAATGCATCACATCCTACATGAGTCCCCAAGGTTATAACTAACAGTGTAAAATACACACAGACTTAATGACTTTTGATCCTGACTCAGAACTCAGTTATACACATGCTGCTGGGAAACACACTTTATTTCACTGTAGAGGACTGATTCTTTCTCTCTCGCTGCAAGAACAGAAAGCATTGCTACAATGCGCCTTTTCATTCTAAAGCAAAAAGGCAGCACGACTCAGAAAGAAATGCTAACCCCTGCCTTTCCCCCAGCCCACAATCCATCTTTACCTACCAATAACAATGGCAGGAACACACTTGAACCAAATCCCCAGCTATTTAAAATCAATGTAGCTCATGAACTGTCCAAAGCTGACAAACCACTGGACAGAAAACCCCACCGACTCTTTCAATTTCAAGGCAGCTCACTGACAGGTGTCAGAAGACTAATGAAAATACATTCCGATACACTTCTAATTCACAGCAAGTAGTTTAAATATTCTCTGTACTGTATACGGGGATTACTTGAAAACATTCGCAACAGAAAGGAGTCCAGAACAGCTGCTTTAACAGCCCAGCATGACCCAGTGGAGTCCCATGGTTAGAAACAACGCATCACCCAGTCACCCCACCTTGTAATTGCTCTGGAAACGTTACTCAGAGTTCTGGAGGACATGGAGTCATGGGAACATTTTGAAACAAGAGGCAAGCCATTGGAGCAGAGAAGCTATAAATCAGCCTTGCTGGGCAGATGGCACTGCAAGCTAGCGAGCTGATGGCAGATGGAAGTGAGAGCTTGGATAAAGCAAAAAAACTGGTTGCAAACTAATGAGATCTGTTAAGATGCTAGAGACAACTACTCTCCCTCTCACATTGCTCTGCGTTACGTGAGGGTCAGATCAACCTCTCCTCCCACAGATATTTATTTACCCAGGAAAAGTTTTCAGAGTCGTAAAGAAAAGGTAGTTTGGTTTCCTTCAAAGAGGGATTCCCACAGCAGCAATCCACAGAGTTACTCAATATGAAATATGCATAAGATTCATAATTCAAAAATCCCAGGCTCTCATGAAATTTTTGAAGTCCAGAGCCTTCTACATACAATCTATAAGCCCTCCAGCCTGGCTCCTTGACATCTTTCCATGGCAGAGGAGCTTCTGGCAGTGGGGAAGTTTCAAGCCAGGAAGGATCTTTAGTGGAAAAATGCTACAGAACACATTAACTCTGGTGAGGATTTGGTCTTAGTGCAGACTAGAGCTGAGGTTGGCTCAGCGCTCACAAGTGCTCCACCTCCTTTCTGCAGCTGACCTACAGTTCCTTTGCAGCTGTTACGGGACAGATAGTAACTATTCTGCGGTCATAAGGAGTTATAGATACTGTCAGAAAAAAATGTGCAGCACCTCTTGAGATATTCATGAAAATCAGTCCCTCTAACCTCTAAATGTTAGAAAAAAACCTCTCTCTTCTAGTTATATATACACACACATATATTTTCCTTTCTTTTGTCAGAGCCTCAGGGTTCTTTTTAAAAGCAGCATTGCCAAGACTTCAAAGTTTTTTCTGTTCTGATACAATGGCCCCAGAAGCATTAATAATGTTTCCAGAAGAACACAATACAAAATTATCTACTTCAGTAAATGAGACAATCTCAGGGTAGGCTATGTGAGCTTCTAGCAGATAGCAGCTTCCACAGACTCCTACCATTACTTCTAGAAGCTTATGAATTTTTCTCCCAAGGTATACTACCGAGGACGAGCCTTTCTTACCACTGTCATGAACTGCAAGGATCTCATGGTCTTATAAACATCTATAGCTGCAAATTCTGACAACGGAGGATTTTTTTTTTTTATTTGCATGTATGTAAGAAAAGGGAGTGAAGTGGTAAATAAATTAACTTTGTTGAAAGCCTTTGAGAAAAGGGAAGTAAAGCTGCAGACTTGTGTGGGAAGCTAATAAAGAGGGAACGCAGCAATAGCACGGCAATGACACAAAGGATTAACAGGCTCTCAGCAAGAACTTGCATTTCCCAAGGTATTATGAAGTTCTCATATCCTAAACACACACAGAAAAATATCCACATCACATAAGAAAACTGCTATATACCATATACACAGCTGTGCATTGGTAGGGCCCCTACTGCTTAAGGCAGATACAGAAATGACATAGGTAAGAATAAGTACTTCTCATGAAGGAGCATACAGAGAGCACTAACTATATTCAGACAATATACATACATATTAACTATCTGTTCTTAAGATAAAAAAAAAAAAGACCAGAAATAAAGTCCAGCCATTTAAAGTGTCTGACAGCACATTCCTGAGATTTTTATTACATTGGGATAAGCGCATGACTGAAAGCTTGCATATTCCAACTGAAAATCCATGCTCTCTCACCAATTTTCTATGAAATCTTGATCAAGTCTCTTGACCTTTCCTGGGACTACTTTTTCCAGATGTAGTCAGGGCATTACAAAAGCTACATTCCCATGGAGACAAGCTATGCTACTTGCTCATTTTTGAGAAGTTTTAGGTCATTGTACCTTCTTCTCATTACAAGGCAAATCTCAATCTCTGGCTACCAGACAGGAATTAAAAAAAAAAGAAAAAAAAAACAGCCACCACCACTCCCCCCCCAAAACAAAACAAAACAAAACAAACAGAAAACCCTAAACCTACAGAAGTTGTTAATGAGCAATAACAACCATGGGTTCTTACAGACTCATTCTTGTCCAACAAACATCACTTTCAGATATTTTCAGATGTTCCCTTTATTTGTAGCTATCTCACATCTAGCCACTCTTGCAGCATCTAAATCCCCATTCAGCTGCAGAAGATAGACAGAGATAAACTGTACACAACCACAGAATAACAGGAAGTGACTAAAAAATGCTGCAATTGCAATCCTGTGTCATATTTGATCTGTAAATCTGTATTCTAACAGAAGAAACACCTTGAAAAAGAAAGGCTAGTTCCAGCACTGTGACTAGAAATCATGAATTTAATGCAAGTCTCATGATATTTTTATCAAAACCTCAGCATCCTCAGGCATATTTGGGCCTCTCTTGTGTACAGCTCTTGTGGTTAGAGAGAAAAGCGCATCTCAATGACTTGAATTTCAGAAAGCCCATCAAAATGACCCAACTGTATTTGCTTATTCCAATTGTTCTTAAACTAATCTTACCATTTTAGAGGAATGGAAGGAGCTGAGCAATTTATTCTAAACATCTGGAGAAGTCAGCACTGCTCCTGGTACTCCAGTTACACATAAACATATGTTTTCCCTTGGCAGTTTTATCATACCATTGTAAAAAATAAGTTCTCATTCATACTAAACAGAAATCCCCATCAAGAACTTTGATGGGCATGTTTCTGATACAGCTTCTACGATTTTGTGGCCTTTGTTGGCTTGGCTCCAAGTGTGCCACCAAGTATGGGTTCAGACACGACCACATTGATGCATCCACCTATGTGGAGAAAAATTAAAGAGTAGTAGGAAAGAATAGTATTTTTTGACTATTCATCAAGAATAATAACATGTTTCCAAAAGGTCATTTTTGCCTTCTTTCTTGTCTGTGAACAACTTTGACAGACAAATCAACAGCATCATAAGGTTACAGATGCAGGCAACAGCAAACTAACCCGCAAAGTTCTTAACAGAAGCACAGAGAAGCTCTTGGACATCAACATGATACAGTTAAAACTTTTGGATCCACATACTTTGTGCAATATTTTTCCACTCCTCTCAGAAGTGCGCAAGCACAGTAGTGATCCTCAATCTGTACAACTGGTGCCTCAGCATTTCAACAAACGTGTACCTGAGGGGCCAGGAGTACTGCTTCAAACTCTTCCAGCGCCTGGGGCTGACAGTATCCCATGCTGTCACTGTTTGCAAGAAGGCACAGACTCTGCTGTCATCAAAGAGCTGATCAAAGAGTCATATTTAAAAAAAAAAAAAATCTGAACTTTAAATTAATTTGGCTAGTGCCACTGGCAAAATGTCTCATCTCCCACACACCGTAAACCACAGAGAGGCAAGGAGAGAGAAAGGAAATACACACTAGAAAGACAGATGGGAAGATGAAAGCATTGTGGACTAACACTGATGTTAAAATGCGTCATCTATCCCTGCCCTCAATCAATTATTATCGCCTGGCCAGGACAGATATCCTGAAGTAAAATGGATTCCAGGGTTTCCATATCCTCTACCCCATCATCCCCCTCCAAACAATCTAAATTCCTACTCTGAATACATAGTTTATCATTAAACTAGCAAAACATGATTAAATGTAAAATGGTAACGAACACATTGAACACACTGTGCTCAGATGGTATCTCAAACACTGTATGTTTAGCTACCCAGAGTTTCAAGAAAAGTACACCTCTCATTACCAGTGCAATACACACAGCAACAGCTAGGCAGGAATAATCACCAAAAGAAACAAAATTAGAGAAATCAAATCGTCAGCCCAAGTCTCATAATCACCCCAAAACATTCCTATATCTGAACATTAACTTTTACCATTGATAGATAAACTCATGGCATTATACAGCACAATAAACCTTATTTCTACACAGAACAGTCCTGCTTTTTTTGGCACTTTTATGTTTGCCCTAACATATCAGTGCAGCTTGGTCATGGCAGCACTACGCAATACATCTCAAGAGCTTGTGAGACATAAGTTTTCCCATCTTACCTGGCTCTGTACAGTTCTTTTCTTCATGCGTCCCATTAGGTGATGCCATCAACCTTCTATTCCTCCATATTTCTGACAAAACACGTCTGTCTGCAATAGGTGATTCTCGGCCTATATTAAATAGAAAGAGGTTATGGCCACTGTCACTAATTTTTTCCTGCATCGTTTTAACTGGACTATGTGCACCTACTAGCAACGACCATGGAGAGACCATCAGTATGTGAACACAGCAAAATCAAGGTGTGACTGAGGCACATGCCAACATATGTATGCCAGATGCTTCTAGCTATAAAGGGTGAAACTAGCTATGAAGGCGCAGTATCAGAGCTGTTAGCATGTTCTGGCTATCAGAATACCTGGTTGGGACCCACAACGGGAAAACATTTTCCAGCAATCAAATGCTGAAGCCTGCACCTCTGAAACTCAACGCTTAGCAGTTCCTATAGATGAAAGCAGCCCGGCCATGCTGACATGAGCAACAATCACACTTCCATTTAGTCATCTGCACTTGCACATATTACATTACTGATTTCTCAAAAAATAGAAATTCATATGATCATGTTCTGGTTACATTTTGGTTTATTCTGAGTCTAGAGGCTGATCTTTTCAGTGTTGCATATACTTGATAATATCAATCCCTGCATAACTTGTGGAAGAAAATGGAAAATAACTGCACTGTGAATCCCCACAAATCTTAAGAAAAACAAACTTCTTTAGAAGTCAATGGAGCTTTTGTCTAAACTTGTGTTCCAGAAGCATTCTCAATGGAACTTGCTGAACAGAGTACAGAAGGAGCACTTGTGATAATGCAGGGTATGCTATTATAATAATTAAAGAAGGAATAGAACCTCTTAATTAAATCACTTCCATCTCAACCTTATCCATTTCAAATGAACATATTATAACAAGAAAAATTCTTCCATGGCTGATCTAAAGAGTTTATATTCAGTCATCGTGTAATGCTTTGTTACAGCGACTCTTGCAAAAAAAAAAAAAATCTAGCTTGGAAGTTAAGTTTGCCTAGAGTATTTGCTAAAATATTCTGACCTGACAAATAGAAGAAACAGAGAACAGATGGTCAGTGTTTATGGATACAATATACTGTAAATTAGCCAGCTGAAAAAAAAAAAATACCTGATGCAGCATACCATCAAAAATTAGGTTATGAAGGATTTAGTTGATAACCCAGGAGATTAAAAACTTTCATTAGTCATGACATTTTTCATGTAAACGTAAAAAAGTTCTGGAAAACTGTTATCTGCAACAAAATAACCCCCTCAAACTATGTAAACATAATCATACCCCAGTTACATGCTTTCACAAACCAGTAAATTTATGAAAATAAACAGCCAGTGCAAGGAGAAGAAAAAAAGAAAAGCATAGGCATGACAAACAGCAGTTCTAAATAAAGAAAGCAACAATATACTCTAAAACCACAATTTTAAAAAAAAAGTTGAAAGTTCTAAGATGAGCAATATGCTAATATAGTCTAAGACACTGATTTTTTATATGGATGGCTTGTTGCCATCCTAAATACATCTCAGACAACCCAGGCAATAATTTGTGCACAAGAGCATTAGAAAGTTTGACGGGTTCCACCAGATTTTTCTTCCCTAAACACACGCTTTAACTTCAACTTTAATTTAAGCAGATGACCCATCCTAATTCTGCTGAAATCAGATTTTCCTTATATTAAACATGGATGTAGGATGTGGGCTCAGTTTGACTTTGTTCTTAAATCCGTAAGGACTGTTGGCAGTCCTACCTAGAGGCCCATGTGCTGTCCCAGCAACCTTAGACTTCGTGTCTGAGGGATGCAAAGAATATTGCAGGAAGAGGGCCTGAAGCTGCACACTTACAGCCCAAACTGTGCCAGCAGGTGGGGAAAAAAAAAACGACCCTGAGTAGGAACGATGTGGTTAATTATAAACGCATCAGTTTACCAACACGGCACTCGCACAAAGGATGCAACACTCTCTCTACAAAAGATAAGATTAGCACAACTTTTTACCTAAAATACAGAATTTTCTGCCAAATCCACACTGTAATTTGGGGGGAGAGGGGAGGGGGAAGGGGGTAGAAAAGAAGCAGGTGTAGCTGATGAAGGTTTACAACCCAAGGATAAAAAGGAAAGGTGGCCCGAAGTTGCAGAGGAGACCACAAGCGGCCGGAGAGGATTCAGCGCTGGTGCAGTGGCGGCGGGGGGGATGAAAACTCCCTCAGGGCCGTCCCCAAGCAGGCAGCTGCTCCCCTGACTTTCCCCTTCGATCCCCGACCCGAAGCCCTCCGAGAGCCGCTGCGGGGCGTCTCCCCGGCCGGCTCGGGGCTGGGCCGCCCTT
>NW_009646406.1:91033-95594 GCF_000708025.1 Charadrius vociferus | reverse complement strand
GCCGTTGGAGCGGGGCTGAGGGGGGAGAGTGCCGGGGTGCCGCCGAGAGAGGTGGGCCGGGTGTTGACGGTGTCTGGGTTCTTCCACCTGACTCTAGGGGATGTGTTTCAAGATGGACGCCCATGGCGGGGAAATGGCACTTCAAACTAAAATTTGGTATTTACGTGAATTACGTGTTTACCGTTAGCCATCAACAGTTCTGGGAACTTCCCACAACAGCACAGGCATCAGTTCTGTGTTCCTTCCAGGTATCCAGAAATGCTGTGCGTGTCAGGGAGTCCATGTGGACAAAATGGGATTAACTCATCTGATCTTCTTTTTGATGCAGTATTTGGTTTACACTGGAAGGCCTTTCGGGTGGTTCCCTCTGGATCTCTGTCCTTGTACTTCAGAACATGTAATGCTTCATATCTGGCATTGTTTCTGATGGTGCCATAATTATAATACAAATGTCCTAGCCTATAAAAGCAAATCTTCACAAATAAAATGTCGCTAATCCTCTGTGTTTTCCCATCTTTGTGCAAATGTGGGTTTTTTCCCTATGTTTATGAATTACATCCACCATAGTGAGATGCAGCAGCACAGCGCTCGGGGTGCCTGGGTAAGCATGGCACGAGAAATTGCTCTAGATTCATGCTGAAGGCTGCCCAGTCGTCTCAAGTGCAAAAGGGATCACTCAAGCTAGAGAACCAAAGAGAAGCAGTTGTGTTAACCTTGTTGTTTGCTTTCATGCACATAGCTACAGGAATTTGTGTGCCTTTAATTCTTCAGGTTCCATGGGTACCTAGGCTCAGATGGGCCTTTGACTTTCTGATTTACTTGAAAGTAGGAAAACAACTGCATGTTAGAAGAACGCTAAGATGCACCCCTCTCTTTCATTCTCTATAGCTGCTGAGAGTGAAGGTGACTCTGAAAGCTCTTTCCTACTACAAAAAAGGTAGTAGAGAGGATTACGAGTCAGCTTATGTGCCTTTATTTCTCTCCATAGCCACCTAGGAGAACTCACAGTTCAACCCAGAATGATGAAAGCTGTCCCTGACTGAAACTTACAGGCTAATTAGACGCAGAGGCCTGGGAAGCTGGATAAAGGCAACTGAAGCTCCTTAGATCAGGACCGTTATTTATAGTGGTTTTTTTGTTGAAGACCTTTAAGCTCCAGTGAAGGTGTTGGTTGGCCATGCCCGTAGAGATGTCACTGCCTAGTTAGATGCCTCTGCATACCCTGTCAGCTATCATAATGCCTGAGAGCTAATTCTTCGTGTGGCTTTTTAGCCCCTCTTTTCTGGGACCAAAGCCTCCCCTTCCACTCTGAGTGGCAATGTGAACGTCAGTCTGCCATCCCCTCGTCCTGTTTAATTTAATAGGAATTTTAATTTAATAGGAATTGCAGTGCTGACAAGACTGTAGCTTTCTGTATGAAGATTTTATCTAGCAATAGGAGGATGGTGACACTGGAAGGGATTGCAGAGATGTGTTGTCTTTTCAGTATCCATGTGCCATAAGTTCATAACCTTCTTCACTGATAAGGCAGACCAGGGCCATGGCTTCAGGGAGCCTGTCCTGATGGTTGGGTCTCTCCCCACAGCTGATGGAGGTTGCCGTTGATTTTTTTATTTACCAGGGTTATTCTTGTACTTGTGTTTTACAGTGAAGATCTTTTCAAAGCCATGGCACTCCTAGTCTGAAGAGTTAGTGATATTAAGACATGCAATGATGGGTTTGTCTGGAATTGAAGTAAATTTGGATCTGGAGATGAGGTTGTGATTCACAGATATGCCATGTTTGTGTCTGTAGGTTGTTTACACAAAGACCATGGAATTGAAGCATTGTTAGATGTCCTGAGTTTCACATGTGAGGGATTTTCATTAATTCTGTTCGGTCCTATGAACATCACATGGATCAAACCGAAGCACATGGTTAATTACAGGAATGTAAGTATAATATTGCCTTTTTTGACGTAGGGTTTTTTCCATTTGCTGTCTGTTAAAAAGTTGCCTGTTTTAGAGGTATCAGTTAGTGACTATAGAAACCCTGGGGCCATCTCTGTGAGGAACTGAGAGCAAGAAACAAAAACCAAAGAAGTGAAGAGATCTTTTGTGAATCCTTTACACAAAAGAAATCTGCTACCCACGAAAGCAGTTCTCGGCATGATTGTGTGTGTCTCTCCCTCTCTGTGTACACAGATGAGGCAGATCAAAGTTCAGACAGTACTAATCTCCTAATCATACAAGCTTCTGATTAGCATTTTTAATCAGTCTGGTGATCGCAGGGCAGCCTCAAAATTTTTCTTGAATACTAAACTTTCAGAATGTAATTCCAAATCACTTTTACTTTGGTGTTTCCTGTGAAAATGTGTCAGGTAACTATTTGTGTAGGATGTCTCAAAGGGAAGCTGTGCACTGCAGAATTCAGCTCCAGTTACCTCTTCCCCAACAGCGGGCAGGACCCACACCTGGAGGGTCTGTTTGAGTGGGTTCAAGCCATTCACATGGAGGTCATTACTGGAATGATGCCCCAATGCTTTCTTCTGATTTGAGACGTCTATGCTCATTTGAGACATTCCCTGCCCATGGCAGGGAGGTTGGAACTCGATGATCTTTAAGGTCCTTTCCAACCTAAACCATTCTATGCTGTGTGTGGGAGAGTGGTGATACAGTGTCAGAGGCAAAAAAAGAAGCAAATGCTTTCTGCATAAGGTGGTATTTGAGAAATTTACATTCATTTTTTAAATCTTAAATAATTGCTGTGTCTTACTTCAACCAGAACAACTGTACATAATTTCAATGGGGTCTTTCCATGAAGTCTAAAAAAGAAAAAAAGAAAGAGTAAGACACATGGTTTTCTGAGTGATGCCTTCACAGTGAGTGGTTTGGTGATACTGTGGATGTTCTCCATTTCCATTATAATCAGAACAAAATGTTTTCTGGACTAGATCTAGGAATTCTGAAAGAATTACATTTTGGAAATTAAAGATATTTAGGAAATATCAAAGCAAATTGTAGAGGAAGAAAATATTAAATAGCACTTGTCTTAAACTAAGCGAGACACAAGAAACAATCTTTCTTTCTTATTACTGTGTTTATCATTGTGATTGTTTAACTTTCATGTATGTCCCATGCTAAAATGTCTCCCTAGAAGCACAGACTAATGCTAGCTTCCTCTAGCACTGCCAAATTTGCTTGGTTTTCATCTCAGGCACAATTAGTATCTTGAACTGAGTAACAGCCAAAAGGCTTTGAATTAGGGAAGTGTCTCAGGAGATCCATGAAAGCAGCTCATCTGAGAAGAAAATATTGATGTTGCTGAGAGTCATAGAAGTAGTATAATGTTTGCATTAATTCTGCATTGCACCCCTTAAAAGAAGCAGCAGCACAGCAGGGCAACTGGAAACTGAAATTCTGTTAGTTGGCCATGAAGACTGTTCCAGCACAGAAGAGCTGCGAGCGCGTCAGCTGAGAAGCCTGGAGGATAAGGGGGAGATCATTTGTGACACACACCCAGCCAGCCCTAGGAGCCTGTTCAAGTCCAGCTTTTCCAACGGCTATAACCAGCATCCCAGTATCAATCATCCCTGTCGGCAAGATGAAGAGATAGTATCAAATAAAAGCCAATAATATTCCCTCAAAAAAGCCATAAAAACTCAACTGAGAGGAAAGGCATTGGTGAGGGAGGAGACTGGGATCCTGCTTTTGCTATTTGGTCAAGCTGGTTCATATGAGGGAGCTGTGGAGGGAACCTTAGCTTGGTGCTGTCCATAATCACCTGCCTATCAAAAAGGGGTCAATACTGTGCTTTTTTACAACCCAATCCCTGGAAAAGGAGCACACACTAATATGCCTTGACAATATAAGCTTGCAGAAAGCAAATATTGGTACATCAATATTTAAATGTTGAAATATAAGTCAGGCCAACATATGTCCTTATGTATATACCCAAGTTGCTCTTTAAGCATTGGTGAAATGTGCTTTGCTGAACCAAACTTGAGATTTGGAAAGCAGATCCATTGTTGGTATCAGCACTGAGGGTTCTGCCAGCGTCTCTGCGATGGATAAACCCTGAACTGGGACCACTAGATTTTCAGAGAACCTCAAACTGTAGGACCTTTTAAATGACTTATCCTTGTGTTAAGAGCCTCAATGTCTTTTTACTCATTCTCAGATTTTTATCTCCCATCCATTTTCCAGTTCTAGTGGACAGTTGCCAGCTGTGTTATCGTATTGTACTTTGCATGCTTCAAAGGCAGAAGTTTTCCTTAATACAGAGTTATTTTTGTAGTTTAACTCAGACCTCTGTTTTGCTTCCAAGGCTATAAATAACCCTGAACCGGAATTTAAATGCTGTGAAGAAGTCAGTCTCACACTGTAATATGGAACCATATCTTCCTTTAACTTACCCAACTCTTCCCTTATGTTTTATATCTTGCAGTCTTCCTATTGCTGATTTCTCTTTAATAATCTTGGGCAATGCTATTTCTGATGAAGTTCTGTGGTTACATCCCATTTTCAACACTTAGCTAGCAGCCACACACTCACCCAGACCCTACCTGGGAGTTTAACGATAG
>NW_009646406.1:60875-90980 GCF_000708025.1 Charadrius vociferus | reverse complement strand
AGTTCCTCATATCCTACATGCCATAAACAACCTCACATAAGCCCAGGAAGGCGGTCAGGCTGCTACATATAATCTTCTTGCTATACAATAAGCAGAAAAGGTACCAACCAAATCTAGGCTCTTGATGTGATCTACTTTCAGCTACAAGAAAAAAAGATCAGTTGACTCCTGATGTCCCACATGCGCTCTTAACACATTTTAATTTAGGTACGTTGGCTCTATTTGTTTCTCTAAGCCCACCAAAATGTCTTCTCGCAGGACAGAATGAGTGACATTATGCATATCTGCCCATAAGGTTTCAATCAATACCTACCTAAAAAGGGGATTTTGTTAGAAAAGCCTCAATATTTGTCTCCTTAAATCAGTACTGTCTAAGCCCTCCAAATTCATCACAGCATCTATGTTTGACGCCCACTAGATTTCTCAGGGATATAGGCGTCTGCTGAAATGCTTGCCAGATTTGAAGAATTCATGCACATGCATAAAGCCGTACTGAAATGGGGGTTAAATTACAGGGACTCTGTTACGCAGCATATCCTCCCCTACACACATACCATTTTTGTCTTTCTCAGTTTCTCAAGCTTGCTATCTCCACTGAATCCCAGCCTTAATTGATTTTCCTGGGTTTACATTTTGCCAGTGATTTTCTATTCCTCTCTGCCCTCACAGTCACTTTCTCTTCTCCTTGCTTCTCCACTTCCCCTATTTTTTCCCCTCTGTTTGCTGCACATGACTTTGCTCCCCACCTCTTGATCTTCTAGGCCCAGTGTGAATTTTTCATTTGTTCCACTCTCTAAACCAAATTTCTTCCTCCTCTTCAAGTCTCCCCTTAAATCTACACAGGGGTTTGAGCTTAGTATTGACTCTAACCCTTGTTCCCCAGAGGCTTGGGGAAATTTGGCCGTGCTTACCCATAACTGTGAGGAATGAGGTTAGCTGACATCACGCTAAACATGAGGGATTCTGGCTTATCAAAGCTCAGCAGGTTAACTGCAGCACTCTCTTCCATCACTATTCAACACCTCTGTTTGCTCTCCATAATCTCGTTCCTCTCCCAGATAGAGGAACTAAATTCAGTTCTGTAAAATGCTCTCCATTTGTTTTCTTTCTGGAAAGTTTTTGTATGTGTGTGAAATAAGCGAAATTCAAAACAGCTGCTGAGGAGACATCTTCACACACCTCAATCAACCACACTTTTGTTCAGCTTTCATACCTCCTGGGACCTGTTTCCAAAACCCTTTGCTAGTCCCTCAGAATGAGAAGGATCATTAACTAAGCAAAAATTGATTCATTACAGTGAGAAAAATTTTCAACAGCTACGTGTTGTTAGCCCAAACCACAGACTGCTGTGATCTTATGAATACACAGGAGGAAGCTATGCAGAATTTTCACACAGAAAAAGCCTCAGATGATGTCAGCGCTTGAAAGCCTGGAGGCCGAAGAGGTTCAGTGAAAGTCCTGTTGGGGCAGCTGGGGGAGATCCAACAGGGCAGCTCCTTTCCCTCATTAGGTTAGTCCATCAAAATCATTAAGAAAAGGAGAACAAGCAGTCCTCCTTAGTGACTGTGGAAAAAACAAACTGCAGACTCCACGCGCTATAGAAGCAAGTACAGGAATGTATGTCCTGGCAACTGATGTCCTTGAAACAACAATATTGAAAAGGTGAGAACTGTCTTTATTCAGAGACTTGTAGAACATATGCTTGAAGGAACCCGGAGGGGTCTTCCTCTTTGCTCCCTTTTTCTAAGGCAATATCAACTCTCCCTAATGTTGAGTGGGCTTGCTGTGAAACTTAATACCCATCTTGATACTGAAATTGCTGTTTGACTGCCTATCAAAGCTTTTAAAATAAAATGATGGTGAATAACGTTAAGAAAATTTACACCTCCTACTTTGGCTGGCATCTTTTTTTAACACTGTTAGTGAGCAGAGCCTGGAGAGTTCTGGGAATTTTCCCCCTCATCTGACCACAGATTTTCAAAAAAGAAAATTTATTCTATTGAAAACCTATCACATTAAAGCTAAGAGGAATTGTAGCTGTCAATCAGAGAAGGGGAAGAATATTCTTACTATTTATTTCTGTAAAGTTAGTAGAAATCATGTTACTTTGTAGACAGTAGGAAGAAAACAATCTTGCCCTGGGAAGATAAATTCAGTGTATGAAATCATGTAAAATGATAGTCTAGAGGGAATGGCAATCAGAGAAATCGAGTGAGGGGAGCAGTGCTCAATGGAGTGTTTTGTATGAGGAATTCAGGTCATTTATTTCATTGCTGTTTCATGTTCTCTCCTGTGGAAGGGATAAGAAAGGAGGGTTAATTTGCTCCCCATTATGATCAGGCAAGAGAGGGGAGAACAGAGAAGGCTGGTTCAGAGCCGAGGTTCAGAACAGCGAGGGGAAAGGTGTTTTTCTAAGGATACATTTAAGGGAAGGAAGGGAGAGCTTTGGTACACAAGAACAGGGAGATGGTTCTAAGCAAGTAGGCAAGGCACAGCCATCTGTGGGAGCAGACAAAGGGAACCTTAATCAAAGTAAGTGTATCGGAAAGGCGAGTGAAACGAGCTAAAGTGGGGAAAGGAGCACCACTACATCCACTTTGAAGACGAAGTCTTGTACTGCTGTGAATTTGAAAAGGGTCGGTGTAGGAGGAGAGAGAGACATCGCTGTATCTGCAGTACTTTAAGAAGAATGTCCTCCATAAAAGCTCCCTTTAAGTTTACAAAAACTGCCACATCTGCAGCACAGCCTCCTCCAAACGCAGATAACGGATGTTCGTTACCGTTAATGAAAAGTCATGGTCAAAGCAAACGTTGGCATATTTTCAAGCATTGGCAGGAACACTTGTTACAGTATTTCCATGTTAACTCCCTAACAGACTTCAGAGTAAAATACTAAGACAATTAGTAGTTATTGCCAATTTTAACAAGAAATGTTTGTCACTGGCAAATAATAAATAGAGGACTCCTGCAAATCATCTTCTTTGCTATTCGTAACTGTTTGCAGAGGTCAGCAGCAGACTATTTCAGCTCGCCTTGGTCCTAAGTGTGCTCAGCTGCCTCTCAGCAGCAGGATAGCCCAGGTTCAGCACGGCTCCTCTGGGCCAGCTGCTCTTTTCAGCTTGTAGCAGGAGAACAGCAAAGAAGAGCTGCCCCATAGTCCAATTTAGTAGCAGCTATTGTGGGTGTCACCTACCTGTCATGTCTGACTCACCCCACCATCTTTTTGTTGTTTTCATTTAAATATTTAAACACACAAATATTCCAGCCGCTTTCCATTTCACCTCCTCGGAAAGAAGCAATGTTTCAGAGCTGTTGCCATGGAAACAATGGAGCGAGGAGGCAGCTAAACATGAAAGAAAGTCGTCCAGCAGTAAATCCAGAGACATGCTTTGGGGTAACTTGAAATTAAAAAATGTATAATTAATTGGGCTCCTGCTGGGCATGTGTTTGTACTTACTGCTTTCGTATAAGTGACAAGAGGCCACCTTTTTGTCTGTGACAAGAAAATAAAATTTCCCTGTGCAGAATTTTCAGTACCTAAGGTCCTTTTTGACACAAGAGGTAATACCACTCTTGGAGATGACCACCGGAGTTAGTTATCAGCAAGGTCAGGCAACTCAAATGGTATTAAGGGTCAGCAACACCGGCTTCCTCAAACAAATCAA
Organism: Charadrius vociferus; assembly: GCF_000708025.1. Classification (NCBI taxonomy): domain Eukaryota; kingdom Metazoa; phylum Chordata; class Aves; order Charadriiformes; family Charadriidae; genus Charadrius; species Charadrius vociferus. The sequence continues at coordinate 87,315 of NW_009646406.1, read as the reverse complement.
TCTCTACTGGTAGCAGTGAGCTGTGAGCGTTTGGAGAGTTGTGATCAAGATATTTGAAAAGTTTAATCAGACTATGGGGAAAAGAAGTTTAGCATTAGTGAAAGTAAAAATGCAGTTAGCTATAGCAATCCCCTTCCAATTATGCAAATGAATACACAGAGCCATTCTGCTCAGAAGTGAGTATTAAATTATCCTTGTGGATAAATATAAAAGCATACCTTTGTCAATCTGTCACCATATATCCTGAAATACCATAATTACCTCTTTTGGCCTGTGCTCACATCATAAAATGATTTTCTGCGACTTTACACAGCCTTAGCTTTACTGAACTACGTGTTGTCTGTAGTGAAGGTAAAAAAGGAAAATTTAATGTTTCAACTATGTGTGAGGCAAGAAAAGCTCAAGAAAAAACCCTGTAATGAAGATCATATTCACTTCACGCTTTGGCAAATTGATCACAGAAACATTTAATACATTTAAATATGCCACACAAAATGTACTGCTCAGAACAGATTCAGAAACAGAACATTAGAGACTTGAGCTTTAGTTGCTTTTCATAACCCTTTAGATCATGCTTAAAACCATCATACTTTCACTTGTGGGCAAAAGAAGGCTCCTGGGAGATGTCTAAAACCTCTCCTTAGGGCTGGAAATTGTCTTGATGATTAAAAGAAGAACTATTCTAGTTGTCATCAGTGGCCACTAGAAAAATTCTATCGTTGTAGACGGGCAGGGTGGGATACATCTCTAGCAAACTGATAGCTCTGGTTTGACTTGTATGTTGAACACCTGGCTGTTGGTGCCCAGTGTGACCTATAGTATTCCACCTCACAGCTGGTGGCCTGTAGTATCCACCCCACAGCTGCCCTCCTCAGGAAGGTGCCCAGCACCTGCTCAAAGGGTTGCTCTTGGGACCAACTGAGTTTTTTACTGACTTTCAGTTTCTGAAGAGTCTTCCTCCTTGGAACAATGGTTTTCTGCTTCGCATGGATCCACAAGGAGATGGAAGCATTACTGGTGGAGCTTCTTATGCAGAGACTTGGAAGTCTACCTGTGCAGGTAAAAAGCTGCCGCTGAGAGAGGAGTGCCTTGAGAGAGGGGGAAGGCCAGGTCCTACAAGCCTGAAACAGTGATTTAACCATGCACTATTGAGAGTGCCTTCCTCCTGGAGGGTTGGGCAGAGGGTCAGACAGTAAATGAGATCTCCACACAGCCCATAACTTAAGTAAACTATGAGGGAGGATGAGGGGACTGATCTGCTGAGGCTTGGGACACTGGTGGGACCTTGCTAGCAGCAAACCCTGAGGAGCAGATCCCACCCATACCCAGCTGGCTCAGGAGCATGTGGAAGCGAACAGCCAGGCCAATTCACAACAAGGTGGCGGAGCATCAGGGCATCAGACAGGTCGCAATGGTCATCATAAAATATATTCACTCCACAGCTTTTGATAAAAGATAGTTTATACAATTCTCTACACAAAAAGACAATGATATCAAATCTCTTTGAACTAGCATAACAGTACAGCTAAATAAATGTTTATCTGGAGAAAAGGGATCTGCTGTCTATTTCACAATCATTTAAAAAAAGTACCAAGTTGCATTTAGCCTTGTGACTGCTGTAGTCTCACAGAATTAGTTATGCTGTTGGCATTGACTGTGCAAAGGAAAAGAAGAGATGGGCTGTGTTTTATGCAATTTGTTTTTGTCACTGTTGGAAATGTATCATGCTTTTCCTGCCCAAATTATCAAGATGGTTGATAAGCTGGAAATAAATCAGATCATTGAGGTGAATGTTACATAGCAAGCCATTGTGTAATTGAACTGTATTTCCTATCTTAGCTTTCCAAACTCTAACAAATTAATTAAAAAAAAAAAAACAAACAAGTATTCTGGAAGATTTAACTAGCCTTAAAATTTGATATTCAGTTTTTAAATTAATCCTAAGTAATGAATTTTTAATTATATCGAAAGGAAACTCACAAAATCTCCAGAGGCTTAGCTGTGACTTTGCCATGAAAACCAAGTGAAAGGGCACAGCTTTGGGTTTGTTGGTTTTTTGTCCCTCTAGAACAGATCAGAAGCTTCCAGAGTGGGGCTGCCTCCTGCTTCCCTTCTGCTCCATGCCTGGCACAGCCAGCCCCACCATGTGCTGCGGCTGCATTAGCTGCCATGGCAGACCTCCTGTCGTGCCCACTTGCTTGAGGTGGGAACGCAGCAGCACCCAGCCTTCAGGATTTGCGCTGCTGCGTGGTTTGTGGTGGTTAGGATGCTAATAAGCACATACACCGCTACTCTTTCTTGAATGTTTACATCAAGTACCCTTCCTGAACAAAGACCCATTTCATCTCTTGGCTGAAAACTCTCTTTACCCTTCTGCTTTTCTCAGTGTTTCTGTCTGAGTTGCTGCTCACTGACTCCGATGGACCCTGGACCAAGTCCTCGGAGAAGAAAAATCCTTCAGCTCATTGTCAAGTCTCTGAGCAAGCCAGTCATCCAGAAAAAACACACTTAAAGTCACTCACAGAATAATAATCATGCCCAGGGTCTGGTACTTTTTTCCCATGTTTGAGCAGGCAGATGCACCAATTAATGTGAGTAGAGTTACGTGAGACCCGGACTGGGTTTTGCTGTCACTGACACAGTGCTTCTGGCTCAGAGCTTTGCGGAGGGGATTACACCGAGTTACTTGCGACCAACAGACACAGAGCGTTGGTGTGCTCACCAGTGATTTTCAAATGCTAACTTACAACAGGTAAGTATCCTAGCTGCTCTTTTTCTTACTTATAGGCTGTTAAAAAAACTGTCTCAAGAAAATCATTAGCAGAGTATCCAAAACACTGAAAATCTTTTCTTTGCCTTGATAAAATATCTGGCTAGTACGAATGCTCATGATTTCTCTGGTGAACTCAAAGGTACTAAGGCATCATCACAAATCTACAGTCTCAGACTTTACTGAGAAGTGGGCTTAGAGGGGAGGGAGATAAAATGTTTTAGCTCTAGCTCAACTGGACTTTTAAACTTCTCAGTCATATCTGTTTTGCTACCTGAGGAATTTTAAGGAAGTGAAAGCAAATGTCTATCTGATTTTAGGTGATGTGCAATATTTATTCTGAAGGCTCATGCAGGTTCTTTCACTCTTGAATTATTTACAACATACACACACTGTCATGTCTCAACAGATCACTCTATAACTCCGTCAAGTAAAATGAAAGTAATTTGCACATTGTAAATATATATGCGTGTGTCTGTATGTAGAGGCTTAGTGAGAATCAGTATTGATGATCATCCATCCATGCAAAGGTCTGAAGAATGTAATTTATTAAAGATAGGGAGAGGCTTTGCAGGTGGCAAAAAATACAAAATCCAGCTAGTCCAGTATGTATCTTGAACACCAATTAGTGCTGGAGGTTGCAAAAGAAGTTGAAGAAATAGAGTCTGAACAAGGAGGCTTGTTTTTAGTGCCAGGTAGCTGGGAATTAGTTTAAATCCTGAAACTTGGAGGAGTTTGATCCTTCAGTAGTTTTTTGGGGTTTGTGGGTTGTTTGGTTTTTTCAGTTTGCACTCACTGATGAGTCAGGGCGGTGAGGTACTGGCACAGGTTGCCCAGAGAAGCTGTGGCTGCCCCATCCCTGGAGGTGTTCAAGGCCAGGTTGGATGGGGCTTTGAGCAACTTGGTCTGGTGGGAGGTGTCCCTACCCATGGCAGGAGGGTGGAAAGAGATGGTCTTCGAGGTCACTTCCAACCTAAGCCATTCTGTGATTCTGTGAATCTTCCTAATTTCTCAGTCTGTACAGTTACCAGGGTGTTTCTCCTAACCTGGCTTCATACATTTTTTCCTTTGTGCTGAGGAAGAGTTATAAAGGGCTGTGCATATTTGCTTATGAAACAATAATTGATGTGATTTACATTAAAAATCCATGTTGGCAAAAATCCGTTTTCTTTTTGAGAACGTGGCTAGAGTTTTCTCCAGATGTATGATCATGCTTTGGGGTTTTAAGATTGATATGATGATGCATTGTAGGGCTATAGAGCTGCTAAACATGTTTAGAAACAAACCTTTATTTTTAAAATCTGTATGCAGGAAGATACGTACACCTTCACAGGGGAGTATGCAAAAGAACAGCGCAGGGCAGAAGGAAATCCAAAACTGGGAACCGGAGAAGTGGTAATTCCACTATATGCTATTCCAGAAGACTGTGGAAACCCACCAGAGTGAACTTTGCTGCCTTGTGATTCAGCAAGAGCTTGGGAGCAGAGTCAGGCAGTAACGCCCTGCCTAGCACACGCCGTCCTGCCCCACAGAAGACAGTCCAAGTGGAGGGTGAAGAAGATGGGGAAGGAGAGGGGTCCAAAAACAAAGTCAGAGAAAACTGGATGTTAGGAAACCCAAGGTTTGTCCATTGCTTGTTTCTAGGAAGCTCCAACCATCTTCTCCAGGATGGCAACTCCTCAGAGAAGTCTGGAAAGGCTGATTTCCTGTGTGATCTGCTGGACGTCTTCCTCCCCGTGACATGACTTCTCAAGAAGGGAGTTGAAGTGTTAGCTTAACAGCCTGCCGAAGATGGCAGAACATGCACTTCTGTTGAGCGTACCGTCCCCGAGCCTCACACAGGACTGGAGTAGCAGGGGTTGATGTATCAGAGTCTGGGTTAGTATTTTTGATCCAGTGGGTGGTGAAATGTGTTTTCCACTTAAGCATTGACACTAGCAACCAAGTAATTCTTGTATTTCGCATTGTCATGATTAGTCACACCGTTTTCACCATATCTGAAAAAGAGAAATAGGCACCGAGAAATCATCACTGCGCACATGCCGTTGTGGTTTGGAGAGGATGGGTGGGGGGTGGAGTGCAGAGGAATGTATTTTGGGTCTTTGTGACCCTGCCCTGTGAGCAAGAGAAAAAAACCATGGGTTGTTCAAGGATGTGTTTGTCAACGCCAGTAAGGGAGAGAAAGTTGGAAAATTATATTTTTATATATATATATATACACACATCTCTTTCTATTCTTTCTCATCTTATTACCCTTGCAATTGCACTTTTCAATTTCTGTTTCAGTACACAACCTACATTCAAATGCGTTTGTCTCCAGAAGCCTGATCTTACCAAACCTTGTCGCGCTCTGCTCTGCTGATGTCACTGGACTTTGAGAATTTAGCCTAATGTGTTTTGACCAGTAATAAGCCAAATGCACGTATTCACGAACATTTCAGAAGTTCATTTTGGACTTGAGTCTACTGCTGACTTCAGATGCTTCAAATATTGTAGCTTATTTATGTACTGGAAAAGCTATTGAGAATATTTTACAAAATGCTGCATTTTTATTAAATAAGAGTATCTATTCCGGTTGTATGTTGTCTTGTTTTTTTCCATACTCTCTGTCTGCAGTCATTCATCCACATTTGAGGTTTTCTAGATCTACTTATGGAGCTATGTGAGATTCTGTCCTGCCGATCACATCAGAACCCCAAGCCCCAGGCAGCCAGTTCCTTCTGCAACTGAGACTCGCCTGTCTGGCTACCCTTCCACCTCCAAAGGCTTTCTGGGTGTCACTCCTCATGCCCTCTGGCAAACTGTTTCTTCATTTTTCTCATCCTCTCCACATGATTTTACTCCTTCTTCCTGCTGCTCACACAGACTGTGTCTATATTCACAGCCAGTCCCCAGGCAAACACTCATTTTTGACCGGTCATGCATATCTGTGTTCATGCAATGTCTCCCATAGTTCCTGCTATAACATTCCACTAAGAAACTTAATTGCTTCCTATATTTTTCCCAAATTAAGGGTATCTGGAATGCCTTTTACTATAACAGTACTGGGGGGGTCTGATTTTGATCTCACACAAATATTAATGAGGATTAATTACATAGAGGCTAATGGAAGCAACCTCAGACAAACCCAGTGAGTGCCCTTCAGTTTCAAGAAGCACCACATAAATCACTCTCTCTCACTCTTCCCCATGGGTTGGCTCATCAGAGATTAGAGATATTAGCAAGTAGCTTTAAACTAGTCACAGGAAAAGGCATTATTCCGTAATGCATGTAAGAGGGAGACCTCTGCGTTTATGAAAACAAAGGTATGAAGAAACCATTTACCTTTTCTAACATCTAATTTCCCTTTGCTGGGCTAGGCCAGCTGTGCTGAAAAAAAAAAAAAAAAGAAAAACAAAGAATAGCCTCAAGGCAGATGCATTAGTCTCTGCATCAGTATCAGTTTCTCTGCTTCTCCAAAAGTGATTTCACAGTAGGAATTCCAGTAGGAATTAAAATACTTTCCTAGAGAAGACACAGAGAGAACAAGAGCTGTGTGCTGCAGAATACAGATGGGACTCAGAGTCGCTAACAAGGCTGATATTTTTCCGTGGTCCGTACTGTCACATACATACAACCATAAAGCCATAAAAAAGCTCTCATTAGCTGGCAAAACACTGAAACTTTGAATGGCTCCCAGCCCTATATTACAAAATTTTTGAAGCGCATAAAAACTGAGGATTCGTTTGTCAGTTCATCAGCTGTTCCAGCTCTCAGCATTCGCACTCTACTTGCATTGGTTAACGCACTGATTGTTGTGATCAGGACCCTGACAAGGTTATGACTAAAATGGGGCACAGAACCTGAATCAGCATCTACGGAAATCAATGTTTTGGGTTTTTTTTGCTTAATAGGAATCAGATCTTTTCCTTATGCCATCGCAAGCCATAGAAAAGAGATGACAATGCAGAAAAGAATAAGAGTAATAAAGGAATTCTGCCCAATCATCATTATCCAGCTGTTATTGCAGGAAGAAGAGCTGCTTTGGATCAATTTGGAAACTGGTCTCTGCAGACGAGCTGAGAGAGACGAAAGGGAGACTCGGCGAACCTCAGTTGGTGTTAACAACTCTGATGGATCCAGGCTTCTGAAATCACCATCTGATTAGTAAACCTGTACACAGGGCAACATAAGAAATCAAGGATAATATGCCACACCAGGACTTCCCAGTGCTCTGTTCAGGCATTTTTGAGGCTTGTAAAACAAAGCGATTTCAGAGAAGTGGGGATTAAGGAAAACTTTTCTGTAGAGCCCAGGCAACATATTTCTGGGTAACAACTCAGTATTAAAATTTGATTTTTTTTTTCTTTGGAGAAACCCCAGCAAACCCAATAGAGTGTGTGTGGAGAGAAACTGCAGTTTCATTCCCTTCATACATCTGAGGAATTCCCTAAACAAAGAGGTTTTCCATATCTGCAGAAAAAAATACTATTTGTTTATACAATAGATTTCCCTATGCACCTCTGCAATGCTTGTTTCATATTTTATCTAAGAAAGCAGAAGTTTAATAAAGGTAACATTTCAGAAATAAAGAAGTAGAAATCACATTGAGATAAGCTTAGCTACAAATAAAGGGACCAAAACAACCGCTACAGAGCTTACGCAGTTGGGATAGAAAGTCATATAATCCTGGCAAAGTGAAATGGGAAAAGGTGCTTAAACCAAACCGTGATATCGCTGCAGCCGCTGTTGAGAATGACTTACAAAATGGATTGATTTTTTTCGTGAAAAAAAAAAAAAGAAAAGAGTAACAAAGAACAAAGAACAAAGTAGGACACTTACAACGTGAGTCTCTGCGTTAGAAGGAGCCTCCAAGGAAATGTAACAATTCCCCTGAAAACTGGACCTCGTTTATAGGATGTGCCTCTAATTAAGGCAGCAACTACAATACACAACGACTTTCCAAGCTGCATATATATAAACAAGTAAGGGAGAAGGAAGTCTTTTTTGCCTGCACATCAGTTTCTGTTACATTTCTCCATTCAAGCACGAATATTAAAGGAACAGAAAGATAGATTTAAAAAACCCTGGAAAATCGTCAGCCTGCACCAATGTGCTCAGCAGTGCAGAAAACACTTGACAATTCCCTAATTACCAGGGCACACCTCGCAAGTTAACCTTTTGTATTCACACGCTGACTACCAGGCGGCAGGTGATACGTGTTTGTCTACCCAGGTCGATGGAAATACGGGTTGTATGATTATGAAGTGAGAACAGTGTACCATCTGTCCATCTAATACTATCCATGCGGCAAGCACATCACTATTTTAAGCCTCAAACTCTTCGGTACCAAGGAGGCAGAAGACAAGTGTTGCCATTACGTTGTTGTCATATTTGTCATGAGTGTACATTTTGCCTGGGAGTGAAAATCCAAGACTAGTAGCCAAAAATACTGAGCGAGTTATCACAGTACGGGTGCTTTAGACTTTTCACTACATCAGATGATACTTCGTTATCCCAGAAAGTGCTAAATTGTTACCTAAAACTGGCATATTTGCCAAACGCAGAAGAAGAATTCTTGTTTGTCTTTATGAAGACTGAGTTAAAAAGGGACACCAGTACGAAGAACAACCCAGTGGCTAAATGTCGCATGCGTAAGAAGCCGGGTAAATGCCCAGATCAGCTGGCACCAAACCATATGCTGGGTTGCTAAGAGTACCCAGTGCCCAAAGCTGGCGAAGGAACATCTCCACACACTCCAGGCAAGAATGGCGGTTGCTAGAATGTAAATAGCAAAACTAAACACGAAGATCATGTCTATGAAAGGAGTTATATATGCAAGGAGTTAATAAATTCATGTAGCAATCATTCCATGAATGTGTACCATGAGGCATATTCTGTGTCCGTATATATGTGTCCGCTCTGTAAGAAGTGATGAGTTAACTAAGCCCTGATTTCCCTTAGCAACAGAGAATATTTTCCTCCCAGTTTAGAACGGTAGCTCTTTCATGCTTTATTACCATCTAGTTTCCCAAAGAAGTTACTTGTGGCAAGAGTGCATGTCTGCAGGAACTGCAGAAAATCCCAGGCACTTAGTCCTGCCCCTGCAGGTCTGGTTAGAGTGCTCCTTCCAGTTTGGCCGATGTCTTTTCTAAGAGCTGATGCTCAAATCTCAAGACAGGGAATATTTCACCATCTTCCATCATCATATTTTTGCCTCACGTTTGTAGCAACTATACATATTCATGTCCCCATGAAATGTAAGTCTATCCGTTTTCCCCAAAACAGTGGGATCCTTACATGACCCCACAATTCTCAGAGTGCTTTAGTTTACTGATCAGTGTCTCTCTTCCATCTTTGCAAGCTGGAGCAGTGCTGGTACCGTTGTCCCAGCTACAGAATCAGCCATTGTGCTGGGTTACTTTTACCCAGAACTATTCAGAATGTTCCTCTACCTGGGAACAGCTTTTCGCCCATTTTCTTGGCTTTTGGCATCACTCTTTAAAAATCTTAGCAATTTTCTCTGCCTGTTCAGCTTTGCCCATTCTTGAGTCAACATGGAAATGGGGGATATTTTTGTTGCTTACCCTTTTGCAATTAAAAATGCTGTAATATTTTGCCAGATACCGATACCCTAGCTCATTAGATTTCTGCTATCTTTGCTCATCTTACTTCAGTGAAGAACTTTTCTCATGTTCCAGGTACCCATGTACCAACGTACCTGGAAAACTGATAGCACATTTTCCAAGTATCAATGTTTGAGTGATTCGGGGATATATTTGAAAGAATGACCTGCATATAGAGAGTCAGTTGGGTTTGTACAGATACTGTGTTCATCTCGCTGGTTCATTGACATTTCACAAGAAAGTGATGTCTGTATTGTTTGCACAGTTTATTTTCTTTTCTGTTGCTGCCTTTTCATGCTAGAAGGCTACTCTAGGTAAGACAACAGTTGTCTATCTGTCCCTCTCTCATTCCCATTTTTGTAATGTAGAGCAGAATTGCAGTTCCAACAGCATTCACCAAAAACATTTTGGGTTCCTAGTGGCAACACCAAAGTGCTTTGAATTGCTCTCTGTCCTTACACTTGTGAGTCCAAGTCCTCACAGGGAAATAGATGATTGCAGGTTACCCTCCATCATGTCAAGAGGAGTTTTGCTCCGTTGGCAATACAGAACCTGATGTCTACAACTCTTTGATGAGTCCACATAGGTTTTCTGAGCATTCCTAAATGGATAGCTTTTACTTGACTTTGATATGAAAGTTACACATCCCCTCTGTGGTCCACAATCTATCTCACTCTGTTCCCTCCATTACATGACTCATTTTTGCTGGCTGACAATTCCAGTTTCTCTTCTTGATCTTAGAGAAACTGTTTATTCGCTTTTGATGTTTCACTGCTTTTGCTCATGTATCGCTGCCCGACCTCTACAGTTAAAGCCAGTCAGATGTTTGAAAATTATTTACCGTCCATCGTGTCATATACATATCATATCTCACATTCGGAGTTGCTGCTTTTTGTCTTAGTACGGTGCTTTTTTATTTTTCATTTTACTTATTTGTAAACTCTACAACCATTATCACACATGACCCAATACGCAGGACATTTTCCATTAGCATTTTCAACTCTCCATCGTATCTTCCTGTTTTCCTTTATATTCGGTTTGTTTTCTCTGCCTTTTGCATTTGCACAACTGTTGGTGTATTTTCCTTGTTTTTCACGAAAAAAACTAATTACCTCAGTCTCTTCACTGCTTATGCTCTGTATTTGCAGATTAATGTGTTCACGTGTATATGTCTGTGGCTCTTAGTAAAGTTAATGTGAGCTCCCTGAGCAGTCTTAGTCAAGCACATTTGTCTTGTCCCTATCATTTCTGACACATTCACCTTTTTAGAAGTGACAATACAGGAGCTGACTATTTTGTGATATGCTGGTCTATTGTTTCTCCCAATCTTTTTGCACAAAGAAACCTTTTATTTATGACACCTTTTGAAAGATTAAATGGTTTTTAAAGCATGACTGGGATTTTACAGTTTGTCTTGGTTCAATGCTCCTGCTAACACACGTAACAGTTTTTACCAATTGCAGCTGATAGTGTGGCTGAGCTTACTCTGATTTGCATTATATCTACATACTCGTGCTACTAAACTGATCCTCGCTTAAGTCCAGTCCCGCAGGGGTAGAAAATCTACAGTGTTGCTTTAATCAGGTTTCCTTGGTTTATTTTATTTTTTCTTCTTTTCCTTTGTGCTATTCAGCATTAAGCCAGACAGACATCCCAGGCCATGCAACGAGCTGGTCCTTCCTCCAATTCTTCAGTCCACTCATGTAGCACTTCCTGAAAGCAGAATGCCCTGAACTCTGAGGTATAGTCATTCCACAGCTTCTCCTATATGGAATAGCGCCTATTGAAAACCACAGGTGAGTGCCCTGCTCAGCTCTGTACTTCCTGCATGACCTTTGACGAGTCACTCATCCTCTCTGTACCAAGAGGACTAAATATTTAATTGTGGCATTTATGCCAAAAAGAACTGCTCCATAGTGACACAGATGCACAGGGACTATTATGAAGCCAAGAAAGTTTGCAGCAGAGGAGTCACCAGTATCTTGACCCTCAAGCTGAAGGGGACAGGACAGAAGAAAAATCTTCCCGTTGTTTCCATTCTTCCTCCTCAAGACTACACAGTGGTCAAGCCAGTTTTTCTCTCCATATTACGTTAGATATTTTCAAAATGAGCTTTTAATAAAACTTCAGCGAGGCGTGGACGCAGTTCCTGGATGGATATATATAAGAATGAACCATACAGATGGGGTGCCCTTACCTGGCTGAAGATGCTAACAGGCATTGCAGCCCTTCCCTTCCTCTTCAGAAAAAAAACCACTTTTTCCTTTGGCTGTAATCACTGGGAAGTAATTACATGAAAATAACCTCTCTGCAAACAAAATATGGGCTCCTGTCTTAGCAAGATGAATGAAGCATGACGAAGAGAAGTGACGCTGTAAAAGGTTTGATCCAGAGTGCAGGTCTACACATAAGCTGTCCTCCCAAAACAGAAGGAGGAGGATGCTCGTAGGGTCACCTATAGTCTCAAGTACCAGACAGTTTTTGTGGCATGACCCAGATTTCTCTATTGTAGGCATAGTTTTACGTGAAAGAGCTTGATTGGCCACACCAAGGCATTTTCCCTAGCTGATATGCATTTGCAGGGTTTTACCCTGAGCAATGCACAGACAACTTGAGTAAAACTACGCACCAGTTTGTCTTTGCTAGTCATTTCAACTACCAGCGTGGATAAAAAATGTACAAGAACTCCTCAAGCAACCAAATGAACAAGGAGATCCCTTTCCCCTGGCAGCTTTACATATCTTTAAGCTAACCTAAATCTAATGGTAAAATTCAGAGTTTAGGGACTTTCATGGGATTTGTAGCAATCTCAGAAGAATGATGATGGGACAAGGAGCAGGAACAGCTCATACCCAGCCAGCCAGATAATCATGACCCAGGTGGAAAATCATTTCGCCAACCAGCCAAGCAGAACTCAGCAGAAATTATGATGTTTTCTTGGAAGAAAAAAGCAATTCTGTTTTATATAATATTTTCTTAAATGTGCAAGAGAGGACAAAAGGAACTGAAAACACAGGGGCTTTTGGTGGCATCTAGCTTGTATGTCACATTTCTTCTAAACTGAATAGCAAACACAATCCCATCTGAAGATGATGTTAACGCTGTTAACCAGACCTACATTCCCCTATCCTGTTACTCTTAGTTTGCCTGAATTTAAGCAGGTTTTGTGCTCTAATGCATACTCCCATCCAGTCTGATTTACCAGACAGGAGTTGAAGTACCTCCAAGTCCATGTCCAAGGATTTGCTGGCCCTTGTCAAGGTACAGAAGTGCCTTGCACAGATGAAGGGCACATGACATTTGTTTGCTCAGCAACACACAATGACATTAATATTGCTTAAAATGATTGCAGCCCTTCCCTTCCTCTTCAGAAAAAAAACCACTTTTTCCTTTGGCTGTAATCACTGGGAAGTAATTACATGAAAATAACCTCTCTGCAAACAAAATATGGGCTCCTGTCTTAGCAAGATGAATGAAGCATGACGAAGAGAAGTGACACTGTAAAAGGTTTGATCCAGAGTGCAGGTCTACACATAAGCTGTCCTCCCAAAACAGAAGGAGGAGGATGCTCGTAGGGTCACCTATAGTCTCAAGTACCAGACAGTTTTTGTGGCATGACCCAGATTTCTCTATTGTAGGCATAGTTTTACGTGAAAGAGCTTGATTGGCCACACCAAGGCATTTTCCCTAGCTGATATGCATTTGCAGGGTTTTACCCTGAGCAATGCACAGACAACTTGAGTAAAACTACGCACCAGTTTGTCTTTGCTAGTCATTTCAACTACCAGCGTGGATAAAAAATGTACAAGAACTCCTCAAGCAACCAAATGAACAAGGAGATCCCTTTCCCCTGGCAGCTTTACATATCTTTAAGCTAACCTAAATCTAATGGTAAAATTCAGAGTTTAGGGACTTTCATGGGATTTGTAGCAATCTCAGAAGAATGATGATGGGACAAGGAGCAGGAACAGCTCATACCCAGCCAGCCAGATAATCATGACCCAGGTGGAAAATCATTTCGCCAACCAGCCAAGCAGAACTCAGCAGAAATTATGATGTTTTCTTGGAAGAAAAAAGCAATTCTGTTTTATATAATATTTTCTTAAATGTGCAAGAGAGGACAAAAGGAACTGAAAACACAGGGGCTTTTGGTGGCATCTAGCTTGTATGTCACATTTCTTCTAAACTGAATCATCTGAAGATGATGTTAACGCTGTTAACCAGACCTACATTCCCCTATCCTGTTACTCTTAGTTTGCCTGAATTTAAGCAGGTTTTGTGCTCTAATGCATACTCCCATCCAGTCTGATTTACCAGACAGGAGTTGAAGTACCTCCAAGTCCATGTCCAAGGATTTGCTGGCCCTTGTCAAGGTACCGAAGTGCCTTGCACAGATGAAGGGCACATGACATTTGTTTGCTCAGCAACACACAATGACATTAATATTGCTTAAAATGCCGGACTTACATCCGAGTGTTTGGCTCAGGGATCGTACGAGCCATGACACAGTTAAATCAGACTGAGAAGAGACGAGGAGTTTTTAGACAGAAGGACAAGTCTCAGGTGTCAGGTAAACAGCCCTCTGCCAGAACTGCAGAATGATGAGACATTAAACTGTACAGACACACACCAAGAAGCCAAATGGGTGCATCGGGGAGATATTGCACATGAGCCATAGGGCCACTATTGGAATAAGAGCCACAAAACAAAGAGTATGTCACCTCTTCCGAGACATTTATATTCATGTGGTTCTCTGTAATGGTAATTTGCTACTGACAATAGCTTTTTCATATGTTCCAGACAGTTGTTTCACTGAGACCATCAGCAGTAAAGAATCTTTGTCCTTCATTAACTTCTCATGCAAGCATTAATTAGCTCACAGATTCTAGTAATAATAGGCTTGCGAAACTGATGTCTGAATATGCCAATAACCTCTGCAGTGAGCTATGCCATCCATCAGCAAATCCAGGAAAGTTACAGGGTTAGGGATATAGTCTTAGAGAGTTTCTACCAAGATCCTCTTTCCTCCTTTGCGGGACAGTTGGAAAAGGGATGGAGGAAGCCTGTTTTCATTTTCCAGGCTCATCTTTTCCTTCAGTAGCTTTTAATCACCATGAAGCTCAGTTACTAATGTCTCTGAAGTCAGACTCCAGCTATTTATATTGCTATGTAGTTCTTTTGAAACAGCTTCAAGCACAAAAGGTGCGCTGTCCCCTCCTGTCTGCTTCTCTTACTGCTGTTACTCCATGGTACTACTGTGCGGGAGCCCGTGGCGTTGGGCACTATTAAACACTGACCATCAAAGCTGCATGCCCTTAGGAGCTAGAACAGGACATCTGGTGAGATACAGCCAGGGAGCAGAGTACAGGGGCCAAGGAAGCAGCACCAGGCGGTATGACAAGCACTGATTCTAGCAGATGAGCAGTCCTGACTGATTACTGATGGCCCTGGTCCTTGGAAGACGCTCTGTGTGTCTGGATCACTGCATCTACAAGGTAGCCAGTGAGGCTGCCAGGGCCCTGTGCAGCTGCTCCCACACAAGCGCCTTGCACGATCAGGTCCTCTGAACACACAAAATGCAGAAAATCTCCCCTGTCTCCCCATGACCTTCAAATGTCACATTCTTTGTCAAGTAGCTGAAGGAGATATTTCTTTGGAGTGGGGTGGGGAGAGTGCTAAGGGTGTTTATTTTCTGTGACCACACACTTGGGTAGGTGTCTTAGCCCACACTGTCAGTTTTCCAGCAGTCCCCCAGCCCTCAAACCATCCCTCCTGTAGTCAGCAAACCTGCCAGCATGCAGGTTCTAGAAAGAGGAGTCCAGCAGAGTGTTCAGCAAACTAATCCTCCCCACCCGTGGCTATCATTTATATTACCGAAGCTGTTAGATGCCATAAGCTTAGAAGAGCACCACCTTATGCTCTGAACTGTGGATTTACATGTGCTCCTTTATGCCAGCTCTCCTATTTCTAAAACGCTCATCAGATCACAAGTTAAAAACACTTGAAGTACCATGGCCTATCTAATCGTCTGTATGAGAAACGAGTTCTCTGTTAGCACCACGCAACAATGAAATCTGCAGTGTCCTTATTTCAGTGTGCTTCCCGGTTCTCTGTGGTGCCGTCACTAATGAACTGTAACCTGGGAAACCACTGAAAGTCTGCTAGCTCAATGCATGTGAGAAGTTTGGCTAGATTAAGGTGTCTTTCACAAAGGAAACTGAAGAGATCTTCATTCCCCTCAACCTCATGGTCTTCAGACTGTTCGTTTAGATTAGCAAAGCTCCTTGAAATTCCTGGAGCTAGTTTGTTGGGGTTTTTTCTACCTGCAGTGAAACAACATGTGTCTGGAAGCGGAAGAATCTCTAGTTACCAACACAACTCATGAAAAGTGATAAGAATGTATTTGCAAGATTGGGGTATATAACACTTTGCACTTTGAGAACAGGATCATGCAGAGGTTTCTAAGCACCGCACATGTATCAGTGAAACCTCATACTGTCCAATTAATGCGACCCTTACCTTATACATGTAGCTGAATGACAGGGAGGGTAGAGGAGGGTAGGACATTCACTCAGGCTCAGACTATGAATTGGACTTGGACTAAACCTAAAAGGCCCCAACATCTTCTTCTGGCCCTCTGTCGATACCAAAGCTGCCGTCCTTCTGTAGCACCTTAGTAGCACATCTCCACAAACACTTGGTACCTCAGTCATACTCAACAGAGCCACTTCCTGTGGGCAAACTTAGAAACATAGAATCGTTTATGTTGGAAAAGACCTTTAAGATCATCAAGTCCAACCATTAACCTAGCACTGTCAAGTCCACCACTAAACTTCCAGGGATGGTGACTCAACCACTTCCCTGGGCAGCCTTGCCAGGAAGCAGCTCTGTTTTGGGCAAACTCTGTCTCGGACCCCTCTCTTCTTCCACTGACTCATTCCAGCTGGAGAAGAAGAGAAAGGAATAACAAGTGCTTGTGGTGGCAGGAAAGTGCAAGAGCTTCTCTGTGACAACTCCCACAGAACATCTGCTGTCTACTGTGGCTGGCTGAGCTCATGCCCTTAGGACAGCACCTCCTCTCTGCATGAAAATAGGCCTCACCAGATGCCTGTTCCTGCTAAAACATGCCCAGCAAAACTTGGTGTGCCAGAAAAGAGAGGGTGATGGAGAAAAAAATATGGCAGCACTGTACTCACTGGGATGTCTAACAACCTGGTTCAAAGCACAGCTCAAGGAGTAGCTCTGAACCAGCCTCCTCCACCGCAACCTGCCAGCTCCTGCTGACCACCCTTTTCTCCATAGCTTTGCTTCAATGACTTCTGATCCTCCCCTCCCTCCCTAATTGCTCCTCCCTTGCGTGCTCTGCAGCAGCAGTCACCTCAGTACCCTTCCCAGAGCTGCATCCTTGATCGTCTACTCTCCATCAATACTTGTTCTCTGGTGATGTCAACAGTTATGAGCCAAGCCGGTACACTTGCTGTCTGCATGTCGGTATTTGACAGATCTATTGCTCTGTTCCATCTGGGCCTGCCTTTCACTTGCATGCAAATCTGCCTGTCTCTCTGGTACCTCCTTATACACATATGTGTATAAGGGCTAGAGTCTGTCCCACCATGTCTCCTTCCTCTTCTCTAGGTCAGTTGGGATAACTCTGCCACCCTCTCACGCTTGCCACTCTGTGTCTCATCTTCTGTCCCTGTGTGCAGGCAACATCTCAGCCTGACGGGTTGTTTTTACCACTATCCCTGCTATCTACTTGTCTCATTCAAAATCCTTCCAGAAAATAATTTTCCTATGCTGCAGCCTCAGTCCTTCACTTTCTCCTCCTCTTACATTGCATGAATGTCTTTACTTTTTCATCTTTTCACCCACAGCTCTTCAACCCTCCACCCTTTTCTAGCTCTTGTCTTGTAGTCATTCTCAGAGGGATCAAAACATGCTTCTAATCAGACTGTGTGTCAGACCCACTTATTTGGAGCCCTAACATGCATCATCTCTTTTTCTCTTGTCCCTCACAAAAGATAGGCACTCCATGAGGTTCCACAGGCATGCTTATGTGAACTTTCAAATATTTCTTAATTTCTCTTGTGCCATGATGTCACCAAAATGCTACCAGCCAGCCAGGCTGCTGGTAGCTGGAGCCTCCTGCCTCTGATACTAAGCATAATGTCCCCACTGGATCCCACGTATTCTCATTTAGCTGTCTGCGTCCTGCTGGATTGTATCTTATTTTTAGATGGCAATCTTGGAGTTAGAGGCAGAAATTGCCTTTTCATTCTGTGTTTGCAGAGTACCGACCGCACTGGGAACCGAGTCCACCATTCCTGAGTCTTTGGCGTTAAAGTGATGACTAAGAGTGGAAATCACAGTAACCGAATTGTCACAGGAAGAGCAAGTGGCAGCACTGACAACAGTGCAGCGGCACCCTGCCTTCCCTTCTGGCTCTTCATCCCTCACGATTCACTGCGGTACCTCTGTGATTCCGCACCTGCACACATGCAGCCAGTGGAGCGGCAGGAATTGTCACCATCCAGAAATCTCCTTCTAATTGTAAGAGTAAGAGCACATGGCTTTCTGCCAGCTAAATAGTCGTAAGCTCTTCATATACAAGAAGCTTTCACTTGAACTTAGCTACCACAATCCAATTTGCTCGATTTCAGTAAGGTTTAAATTGTCCTTCCTGCTCTTTCTACGCTAACAGCCCCAGAACAGTATGTTAAGAAGATGTAGATAGCATGTCTGAGAGAGATTTTCAATTGGATGTGTTAAAATCTTCCTTTTTGCCTCTATAAACATCCTGGCAAGAGAAAATTACTAGTTGCAGACACGTGTTTCTGTCATATCTATCAGCAACCAAGCTAAGCTGATTTGCAGCCTTGGATGCTAACCATCACTCGACTTTCAGGTTGCTGAGGACTTGATATATAAGCATTCCAGCAGCTAGGATGCTCCCAAAATAGAATACACTTTAGGATTCGGCATAGTTAAAGCAGAACATTCAGGTGAAAAAGCAAAGAGTTGATCATATTTACAGTGGAGTGTAACAGCACACTCCAAAGAGAGTAAGTCGCCGAAATGTTGTATAAGAGAAGATCTCTTGTATTTATTGAAGATAAGGGGACAGAGGGAGAGACGGAACCCAGAGTTAACCGGTTGTGTAGAGAACAGGCAAAAGAAGTGCATTTTCCCCAGCTGGAAAGTTGTGCTGTAGGTGTTAAATGGCCTCCCCGGCCCGAGCAGGCTTTATGGGCAATTAATATTTTCCTTTGATGTTTCTTCAGAACAACTAGTCTAGGGCGCTGACCACCGTAAACCTCTTAAATTTCAAGTGCTATTTTTATGGCCTCTTTATGATTGGAGTAACCTCACTTAAAGGATTACAGGGGTTACTTCATGTCTTTGTAGCCAAATGCATTCTGGTAAAGATCAGATTGATCTGGAGTCAACGGTTATCTTTAGCTTTGATTGTTAATCATTCGCAAGACCTTTCTTCTTTGATTGCCACTAGGGAATCTTACATGCAGGCCTGGTATGTTAATTAGTACCTGGATTATCAGCATCATCAAAGAGAAGAATTATAGCCCTGATATTGCTAGGAAAAGTACCTGAAAGTAAATTTAAAATAATAGTGTTCACTTGATGAGTCCCACACTGCTTTGCTGGTTTGCCTTTAGTGTTTGCAACTGTTTTATAGTAGAGGTATTTAAAAAGGAAGGCAAGTAGGGCGCTCTATTTGAAAAGGGATGAACGCTCTCTAAGAAAAACAATTCACAGCCTAGACTGAAGCATTTAGACAAAGTAAAGTCAAATGAACAGGTTAATGTACTTGCCAAGTTTTTCAGTGTCAATCTATAGAAGAAATGATGCAGACACATGCTGCTTTCATGTTAAATAGCATGTCACGGCTGATCATCAGCAAACATCACAAAACACAGCAGTGATTGATTACGCTCTTGTACTACAGCTCTATACAGCTTTGCAATGAAGAATAGAATTATGCAGCATGTGCTTTGAAAAGCACTGTCCAAATGCCGTGCCCTGAGACCTCTAATAGCGTACGGAGCTACTTGGTGTCCACGTACAGCTCTGCCCTCTGTAAGACTGCCTCACGGTGCCCTGTTGTACCTGGGCCTGCCCAGTCATCAGCTGCCTGAGAGTCACCTTCTGCTGAATCCCGTCACACCTTTTCCTCTTGAAGAAGAAGGATGCGAGATCCCCAGTGCTGGTCTCATACTGCCCAAGCCTGAGGTGTGTGTGTCCAGAGGAAGTCGTGGGTGGCAAAGGATGAGTGTGATTGTATAACACCTAATCTGGCAGCCAGAAATGCTCGCGTTCGTCTGCCACGTCTATTTTTAGGCATTCTTCTTCCTTAGTCCCAAAGGTCTCAGGTAAATGATTCCTTTAATACACTCCAGTTGAAACTATTTGATCTGGGAAAAGAATTAGACCAAGAAATTGTTCTCATATATTAAGTTAGCTAGGGCAAAGATGCTCAATATTAAATTTGAATCGAATTATGAGTTCTTTCTCTGCCATCACAGTCTGTGACTCAAAAAGGTCACAGAATCACAGAATCACAGATTAGTTGAGGTTGGAAGGACCTCTGGAGATCATCTGGTCCAACCCCCATGATCAAGCAGGGCCACCTAGAGCAGGGTACCCAGGATCATGTCCAGGCAGTTTTTTATTATCTCCAGGGACGGAGACTCCACAGCCTCTCTGGGCAACCTGTGCCCATGCTCAGTCACCCTCACAGTGAAAAAGTATTTCTTCACGTTCAGAGGGAACCTCCTGTGTTTCAGCTTGTGCTCATTGCCTCTGGTCCTGCCCCTGGGCACCACTGAAAAGAGCCTGGCTCCACCCTCTTTAGGTGTTTGCATACACAGATAAGACCTGCCCCCTTCCTCCCCCCAAAACCTTCTCTTCTACAGGCTGAACAGTCCCAGCTCTCGCAGCCTTTGCTTGTAGGAGATATGCTCCAATCTCTTAATCAACTTAATGGCCTATTGCTGGACTCTTTCCAGTGTGACCATGTCTCTCTTGTACTGGGGAGCCCGGCACTGGACACAGCACTCCAGGTGCGGCCTCACAGGTGCTGAAAGAGAGGAGAAGGGTCACCTTCCTGGGCCTGCTGGCAATACTTTGCCTAATGCGACCCAGGATATCTTTAGACCTTCTCTGCTGCAAGGGCACGCTGCTGGCTCCTGTTCAACGTAGTATCCACCAGGACCCCCAGGTCCTTTTCTCCCAAGCAGTTTTTCAGCTGGGTGGCCCCCAGCATGTATTGGTGCATGGGGTTGTTCTTCCCCAGGCGCAGGACTTTGCACTTCTCCTTGTTGAACTTGATGAGATTTCTGTCAGCCCATTTCTCCAGACTGTCAAGGTCCCTCTGGATGACAGCGTGACCCTCCAGTTTATCAGCCACTCTTCCCAGTTTTGCTGAGGGTATGCTCTGCCCCATCAGCCAGATCATTAATGAAGATGTTAAATGGGATTGGACACAATACTGTCCCCTCGGGTGAACCACTAGTTACTGGTCTCCAACTTTATTACACTGATCACCACACTCTGGGCCTGGCCATTCAGCCAATTTTCAATCCACCTCACCGTCTACTTATTCGGCCCATACTTCATCAGCTTTTCTATGTGGATCTTCTGGGAGTCAGTGTCAACAGCTGAAGTCAAGGTAGACAATATCCATTGCTTTTGACAATCATCTATCAAAGACAGTCTTCCATCATGACCAATAAGACTGTCATTTCATGGTAGAAGGTTATCAGGCTGCCCTGGGGTGAAGCTCTGCTGACTGCTCCTGATCACCTTCTTTTCAGAGCAGCCTACCTATGGGATTAAAAGCTATAACAGCAGTATCAAAATCCAACAGGAACTTCTCAAATCTTATTCAAGCTCAATTCAATTTACTTTCCAAAGCATTAGTAAGTCACCTTCCTTCATTAAGTATAGCTGGATCAGGCCCTTCATTAAAGACATTTCCTTTTCTTGCATTCAGTTCTGTTGGCAAATCTTCCATGCCATTGCTGTGTTCTCCGCTAGACCCCTGTGAGTTATTCTAGTTTCAATGACAAATATCCAATGAGAAAATCTCAGCTGTCTTTCAATCACTTAAGAAACTGTATCGTGGGTCAGTATGTATTTTAGGCAGGTTTGTCACCCAAGAGACAGAAGGGCTCCAGCCTCACAGCTAAATATGCAGTTAGGCGCCTCTTAAAGCACAGTTACCCCCAATTCACCTTGGGGGTAAGGGATAGTTCTTAAATAAGAAGTGTTTTGAAGTCTGTAGCATTAAGACCAAGAGGTAGCAATAGGATCTTTACAACTTATACCTTCGATGGGATTGAATTCTGTGGGCTATTTATATGCTTTTTGGAAATACGACCTCTATGTAATGAGCAAAACTCTCATTTTTCAAGGCACTTGCTTCTTGTGTGGGGCTGAGATCTGTTTGTGCAATGGAAAGGTATACGGGTGACGATAAGCGTTTCTGAAACCCCTACTGGTAACATGAAGCAGATGGGACTTCTGCCTCGCTGGGAAAGTGATCCACAGACTGCATCAACATTCACTTTCTGGGAGCTAACCTTACTGGCAGCTCACCACAGATGTCTATGAGATCAAATAAGTCCAGGTGAGTGTAAACTCTTCCCAATTTACTTCTGACAAATGGACTTAGTCTGTCCTTGCCCCAGCTACGGCTATTACAGTAGTAGCTATTACTACCACTCTGCTTTGCGTTTTTTTCTTGCTGCTCATCACTGTAGTGGTGTCTGAATATCTTACAAAATATGCAAACACTAACGAAGTCCTGACTGGATTTAAAACTCCCACAGACAGCATTTAAAACACTTCTCTGGCCTCATTCGAGGATGCAATTCTGGCTGCTCACTGCTCAAGAACCTAAATCGTTTATTGCCTTTAAGTTTGAGTACAAGCTCCATAAATCATTATAATCATTCTCAAGTGTCCTCCCAAGAGCATGTGAGAATACATAATAAGGACGTTTTCTACTAGGTTTTTGTTAGATGTTATCATTTTAAAACTATTAAAATTTGGAAGGACCTCTGGAGATCATCTGGTCCAACCCCCATGATCAAGCAGGGCCACCTAGAGCCGGGTACCCAGGATCATGTCCAGGCAGTTTTTTATTATCTCCAGGGACGGAGACTCCACAGCCTCTCTGGGCAACCTGTGCCCATGCTCAGTCACCCTCACAGTGAAAAAGTATTTCTTCACGTTCAGAGGGAACCTCCTGTGTTTCAGCTTGTGCTCATTGCCTCTGGTCCTGCCCCTGGGCACCACTGAAAAGAGCCTGGCTCCACCCTCTTTAGGTGTTTGCATACACAGATAAGACCTGCCCCCTTCCTCCCCCCAAAACCTTCTCTTCTACAGGCTGAACAGTCCCAGCTCTCGCAGCCTTTGCTTGTAGGAGATATGCTCCAATCTCTTAATCAACTTAATGGCCTATTGCTGGACTCTTTCCAGTGTGACCATGTCTCTCTTGTACTGGGGAGCCCGGCACTGGACACAGCACTCCAGGTGCGGCCTCACAGGTGCTGAAAGAGAGGAGAAGGGTCACCTTCCTGGGCCTGCTGGCAATACTTTGCCTAATGCGACCCAGGATATCCTTAGACCTTCTCTGCTGCAAGGGCACGCTGCTGGCTCCTGTTCAACGTAGTATCCACCAGGACCCCCAGGTCCTTTTCTCCCAAGCAGGTTTTCAGCTGGGTGGCCCCCAGCATGTGTTGGTGCATGGGGTTGTTCCTCCCCAGGCGCAGGACTTTGCGCTTCTCCTTGTTGAACTTGATGAGATTTCTGTCAGCCCATTTCTCCAGACTGTCAAGGTCCCTCTGGATGACAGCGTGACCCTCCAGTTTATCAGCCACTCTTCCCAGTTTTGCTGAGGGTATGCTCTGCCCCATCAGCCAGATCATTAATGAAGATGTTAAATGGGATTGGACACAATACTGTCCCCTCGGGTGAACCACTAGTTACTGGTCTCCAACTTTATTACACTGATCACCACACTCTGGGCCTGGCCATTCAGCCAATTTTCAATCCACCTCACCGTCTACTTATTCGGCCCATACTTCATCAGCTTTTCTATGTGGATCTTCTGGGAGTCAGTGTCAACAGCTGAAGTCAAGGTAGACAATATCCATTGCTTTTGACAATCATCTATCAAAGACAGTCTTCCATCATGACCAATAAGACTGTCATTTCATGGTAGAAGGTTATCAGGCTGCCCTGGGGTGAAGCTCTGCTGACTGCTCCTGATCACCTTCTTTTCAGAGCAGCCTACCTATGGGATTAAAAGCTATAACAGCAGTATCAAAATCCAACAGGAACTTCTCAAATCTTATTCAAGCTCAATTCAATTTACTTTCCAAAGCATTAGTAAGTCACCTTCCTTCATTAAGTATAGCTGGATCAGGCCCTTCATTAAAGACATTTCCTTTTCTTGCATTCAGTTCTGTTGGCAAATCTTCCATGCCATTGCTGTGTTCTCCGCTAGACCCCTGTGAGTTATTCTAGTTTCAATGACAAATATCCAATGAGAAAATCTCAGCTGTCTTTCAATCACTTAAGAAACTGTATCGTGGGTCAGTATGTATTTTAGGCAGGTTTGTCACCCAAGAGACAGAAGGGCTCCAGCCTCACAGCTAAATATGCAGTTAGGCGCCTCTTAAAGCACAGTTACCCCCAATTCACCTTGGGGGTAAGGGATAGTTCTTAAATAAGAAGTGTTTTGAAGTCTGTAGCATTAAGACCAAGAGGTAGCAATAGGATCTTTACAACTTATACCTTCGATGGGATTGAATTCTGTGGGCTATTTATATGCTTTTTGGAAATACGACCTCTATGTAATGAGCAAAACTCTCATTTTTCAAGGCACTTGCTTCTTGTGTGGGGCTGAGATCTGTTTGTGCAATGGAAAGGTATACGGGTGACGATAAGCGTTTCTGAAACCCCTACTGGTAACATGAAGCAGATGGGACTTCTGCCTCGCTGGGAAAGTGATCCACAGACTGCATCAACATTCACTTTCTGGGAGCTAACCTTACTGGCAGCTCACCACAGATGTCTATGAGATCAAATAAGTCCAGGTGAGTGTAAACTCTTCCCAATTTACTTCTGACAAATGGACTTAGTCTGTCCTTGCCCCAGCTACGGCTATTACAGTAGTAGCTATTACTACCACTCTGCTTTGCGTTTTTTTCTTGCTGCTCATCACTGTAGTGGTGTCTGAATATCTTACAAAATATGCAAACACTAACGAAGTCCTGACTGGATTTAAAACTCCCACAGACAGCATTTAAAACACTTCTCTGGCCTCATTCGAGGATGCAATTCTGGCTGCTCACTGCTCAAGAACCTAAATCGTTTATTGCCTTTAAGTTTGAGTACAAGCTCCATAAATCATTATAATCATTCTCAAGTGTCCTCCCAAGAGCATGTGAGAATACATAATAAGGACGTTTTCTACTAGGTTTTTGTTAGATGTTATCATTTTAAAACTATTAAAATTTTACCAAGGATATCTGAGGTCTGATAAATACTGCTTTAGTTTAAAAGAGGCCCAAATAAAAGTTTTCTTCTTGTATTTTAGCTCACTGCTCAGGTCAGGAATTAGTCAGATTTGAGACCTAGAGGAGGTTTGAAGGTGCTTTTCTGTAGGGGATTCTCAGGCCGTGCAATAAAAATGCTTGCCATTTTTACATCAACTTTTACCTATGTGCCCAGGATATATACACATTGGTGCAATATTTGTGTTGGCTACGGCACAGAGAGCATCCCTTTGCAGTGCTGCTGGAGTGTCCTGCAGGTCTGGCTAATCTGAATGGTGGCTACAGCAGATGACGGTCTTCTGATGCTTCAGCCTTTGTCTTGTGCCTTTATTTTGCTCTTCCATCTTTTTCTACCCTGCTCCTTTTTGCAGGCTTGTGCGTATCAGCAATAGCCTTCGGGAGAGAATAGGCAGAACCAGTCAGCAAAGGCTGATTCCCGTCTGGAAGCTAATGCTAATGCGAGTGCCAGTCATGGCCTTCTTGCCTGGCATTCCAGATCAGCTGCACAATTCGAACAGTAAATTAAGCAAATTAAGTTGGTGAACTGTGGTCTGCCTTGCTGACAGCAGCCTCCTCTGGAGGAGCAGTATTTTGTCCTAACTGGTCTGCAAAAAGGTAAAGTTTGGTGCCTGGAACATAGTTAACACCAGAAGTGTGGAGATAACTGGAGCTTTATGTTTTAAAGAATAGGAGGAATTCCAGAAATGTGGCCCTGGTATGTGAAAGCCCCAGGAAGTAAATGACCTGAGCACATGCTCCAACTTACCGCTTGGTTTTGGACTGGGCAGAGGTTAAGTGAAAAAAGTAATATACTGAAATGTTCCACACTGGATACCAAGAGCTGGGTAAGTTCCGCTTAGATTAGAAGTGAATAAAATTCCGCTTGCCTGCTGTTTACCCTCAGCTCCAGGGAAGTCTCCAAGGTGTAATTATTCAGGCCTTTCTCATGTGATCTGAATAGACTGAAGCTGCCCACACTCCCAGAGTGGGAAAAGCAGGCAGACACCTGCAGCGCCACGAGGCAGGGGACAGGGACCGAGGGAACTGGGACACGCAGCACCGAGCAGTGGCAGCAAGCAGCCTCATAGCCACAGAGACTTGGCTAAAAGCTTTTCATTTAGTCAAAGCACTTCCTTTTCTGCTTATTAAATTGATTAGAATTAGAATTGATTGCTTTTTAACAGAGTTATTGCTTTGATGTTAGGCTCAATACAAAGGGAATAAAACAGGGAAATTATTATTATGAAATAAAATGAAACAATGGGGCTCAATGAAAACATGCAGGCTTCTTTTCTCTTGGTGGTTGATTAGGGGTAATGTCTCAAACGGAGTTTCACACATAAACAGTTCATTGAGATTCAGTAAGATAGTCACTGTATCTATTAAAATAATGAATTTAAATCATCCCTGCTCTGCACTATCCAGGTCCTCAGGCTGTGTTTACAAGGTGGCACTGAAGAGCAGAGAGTGAGGGCCCCTAG
>NW_009646406.1:45805-58849 GCF_000708025.1 Charadrius vociferus | reverse complement strand
TTGGAAGGACCTCTGGAGATCATCTGGTCCAACCCCCATGATCAAGCAGGGCCACCTAGAGCCGGGTACCCAGGATCATGTCCAGGCAGTTTTTTATTATCTCCAGGGACGGAGACTCCACAGCCTCTCTGGGCAACCTGTGCCCATGCTCAGTCACCCTCACAGTGAAAAAGTATTTCTTCACGTTCAGAGGGAACCTCCTGTGTTTCAGCTTGTGCTCATTGCCTCTGGTCCTGCCCCTGGGCACCACTGAAAAGAGCCTGGCTCCACCCTCTTTAGGTGTTTGCATACACAGATAAGACCTGCCCCCTTCCTCCCCCCAAAACCTTCTCTTCTACAGGCTGAACAGTCCCAGCTCTCGCAGCCTTTGCTTGTAGGAGATATGCTCCAATCTCTTAATCAACTTAATGGCCTATTGCTGGACTCTTTCCAGTGTGACCATGTCTCTCTTGTACTGGGGAGCCCGGCACTGGACACAGCACTCCAGGTGCGGCCTCACAGGTGCTGAAAGAGAGGAGAAGGGTCACCTTCCTGGGCCTGCTGGCAATACTTTGCCTAATGCGACCCAGGATATCTTTAGACCTTCTCTGCTGCAAGGGCACGCTGCTGGCTCCTGTTCAACGTAGTATCCACCAGGACCCCCAGGTCCTTTTCTCCCAAGCAGTTTTTCAGCTGGGTGGCCCCCAGCATGTATTGGTGCATGGGGTTGTTCTTCCCCAGGCGCAGGACTTTGCACTTCTCCTTGTTGAACTTGATGAGATTTCTGTCAGCCCATTTCTCCAGACTGTCAAGGTCCCTCTGGATGACAGCGTGACCCTCCAGTTTATCAGCCACTCTTCCCAGTTTTGCTGAGGGTATGCTCTGCCCCATCAGCCAGATCATTAATGAAGATGTTAAATGGGATTGGACACAATACTGTCCCCTCGGGTGAACCACTAGTTACTGGTCTCCAACTTTATTACACTGATCACCACACTCTGGGCCTGGCCATTCAGCCAATTTTCAATCCACCTCACCGTCTACTTATTCGGCCCATACTTCATCAGCTTTTCTATGTGGATCTTCTGGGAGTCAGTGTCAACAGCTGAAGTCAAGGTAGACAATATCCATTGCTTTTGACAATCATCTATCAAAGACAGTCTTCCATCATGACCAATAAGACTGTCATTTCATGGTAGAAGGTTATCAGGCTGCCCTGGGGTGAAGCCCTGCTGACTGCTCCTGGTCACCTTCTTTTCAGAGCAGCCTACCTATGGGATTAAAAGCTATAACAGCAGTATCAAAATCCAACAGGAACTTCTCAAATCTTATTCAAGCTCAATTCAATTTACTTTCCAAAGCATTAGTAAGTCACCTTCCTTCATTAAGTATAGCTGGATCAGGCCCTTCATTAAAGACATTTCCTTTTCTTGCATTCAGTTCTGTTGGCAAATCTTCCATGCCATTGCTGTGTTCTCCGCTAGACCCCTGTGAGTTATTCTAGTTTCAATGACAAATATCCAATGAGAAAATCTCAGCTGTCTTTCAATCACTTAAGAAACTGTATCGTGGGTCAGTATGTATTTTAGGCAGGTTTGTCACCCAAGAGACAGAAGGGCTCCAGCCTCACAGCTAAATATGCAGTTAGGCGCCTCTTAAAGCACAGTTACCCCCAATTCACCTTGGGGGTAAGGGATAGTTCTTAAATAAGAAGTGTTTTGAAGTCTGTAGCATTAAGACCAAGAGGTAGCAATAGGATCTTTACAACTTATACCTTCGATGGGATTGAATTCTGTGGGCTATTTATATGCTTTTTGGAAATACGACCTCTATGTAATGAGCAAAACTCTCATTTTTCAAGGCACTTGCTTCTTGTGTGGGGCTGAGATCTGTTTGTGCAATGGAAAGGTATACGGGTGACGATAAGCGTTTCTGAAACCCCTACTGGTAACATGAAGCAGATGGGACTTCTGCCTCGCTGGGAAAGTGATCCACAGACTGCATCAACATTCACTTTCTGGGAGCTAACCTTACTGGCAGCTCACCACAGATGTCTATGAGATCAAATAAGTCCAGGTGAGTGTAAACTCTTCCCAATTTACTTCTGACAAATGGACTTAGTCTGTCCTTGACCCAGCTACGGCTATTACAGTGGTAGCTATTACTACCACTCTGCTTTGCGTTTTTTTCTTGCTGCTCATCACTGTAGTGGTGTCTGAATATCTTACAAAATATGCAAACACTAACGAAGTCCTGACTGGATTTAAAACTCCCACAGACAGCATTTAAAACACTTCTCTGGCCTCATTCGAGGATGCAATTCTGGCTGCTCACTGCTCAAGAACCTAAATCGTTTATTGCCTTTAAGTTTGAGTACAAGCTCCATAAATCATTATAATCATTCTCAAGTGTCCTCCCAAGAGCATGTGAGAATACATAATAAGGACGTTTTCTACTAGGTTTTTGTTAGATGTTATCATTTTAAAACTATTAAAATTTTACCAAGGATATCTGAGGTCTGATAAATACTGCTTTAGTTTAAAAGAGGCCCAAATAAAAGTTTTCTTCTTGTATTTTAGCTCACTGCTCAGGTCAGGAATTAGTCAGATTTGAGACCTAGAGGAGGTTTGAAGGTGCTTTTCTGTAGGGGATTCTCAGGCCGTGCAATAAAAATGCTTGCCATTTTTACATCAACTTTTACCTATGTGCCCAGGATATATACACATTGGTGCAATATTTGTGTTGGCTACGGCACAGAGAGCATCCCTTTGCAGTGCTGCTGGAGTGTCCTGCAGGTCTGGCTAATCTGAATGGTGGCTACAGCAGATGACGGTCTTCTGATGCTTCAGCCTTTGTCTTGTGCCTTTATTTTGCTCTTCCATCTTTTTCTACCCTGCTCCTTTTTGCAGGCTTGTGCGTATCAGCAATAGCCTTCGGGAGAGAATAGGCAGAACCAGTCAGCAAAGGCTGATTCCCGTCTGGAAGCTAATGCTAATGCGAGTGCCAGTCATGGCCTTCTTGCCTGGCATTCCAGATCAGCTGCACAATTCGAACAGCAAATTAAGCAAATTAAGTTGGTGAACTGTGGTCTGCCTTGCTGACAGCAGCCTCCTCTGGAGGAGCAGTATTTTGTCCTAACTGGTCTGCAAAAAGGTAAAGTTTGGTGCCTGGAACATAGTTAACACCAGAAGTGTGGAGATAACTGGAGCTTTATGTTTTAAAGAATAGGAGGAATTCCAGAAATGTGGCCCTGGTATGTGAAAGCCCCAGGAAGTAAATGACCTGAGCACATGCTCCAACTTACCGCTTGGTTTTGGACTGGGCAGAGGTTAAGTGAAAAAAGTAATATACTGAAATGTTCCACACTGGATACCAAGAGCTGGGTAAGTTCCGCTTAGATTAGAAGTGAATAAAATTCCGCTTGCCTGCTGTTTACCCTCAGCTCCAGGGAAGTCTCCAAGGTGTAATTATTCAGGCCTTTCTCATGTGATCTGAATAGACTGAAGCTGCCCACACTCCCAGAGTGGGAAAAGCAGGCAGACACCTGCAGCGCCACGAGGCAGGGGACAGGGACCGAGGGAACTGGGACACGCAGCACCGAGCAGTGGCAGCAAGCAGCCTCATAGCCACAGAGACTTGGCTAAAAGCTTTTCATTTAGTCAAAGCACTTCCTTTTCTGCTTATTAAATTGATTAGAATTAGAATTGATTGCTTTTTAACAGAGTTATTGCTTTGATGTTAGGCTCAATACAAAGGGAATAAAACAGGGAAATTATTATTATGAAATAAAATGAAACAATGGGGCTCAATGAAAACATGCAGGCTTCTTTTCTCTTGGTGGTTGATTAGGGGTAATGTCTCAAACGGAGTTTCACACATAAACAGTTCATTGAGATTCAGTAAGATAGTCACTGTATCTATTAAAATAATGAATTTAAATCATCCCTGCTCTGCACTATCCAGGTCCTCAGGCTGTGTTTACAAGGTGGCACTGAAGAGCAGAGAGTGAGGGCCCCTAGTTTCCTCTGTTGTAAGCAGTACGAGAACCAACGATTCCCCCACACCTCAATTCAAAACCCATCGGCTCTGCTTGGGTAGAGGGACTCCAGCGCAGCCGTACCCCCATGTGGCCTTCCTCTGCCTCTGGCTCACCAACCCCCCCCTGTTGGCAGCCACAGAGGAGTTCTCTGCCGCAGGTCTCCCATCTGTACTTTGGGGGAAAAGCATTTCCTTGTGCGGTGAGAATTAAATGACTGACATCCAAAACCAGCATTTAAGGACTGACGCTTAGATCAGAACAAGATTTAATACAAATTATCTTTTTAACATAGAGATAAAATTAGAGAGAAGTTTATGTAAACATACGTAATTAGTACATGGTTAGAAGGTGGACAGCATTGTCACAGGCTTCGTATTTTAGAGGAAATTCCAATTTCTAGAGGCTTCACTCTGCCATTTGATGCATAATTACTGTTACAGCCTGAGGAGCACTAAACATCATCCACAAGCTTCACATGGATGTGCCACAGAAATGTTCTATCAACTGACACATGCAGACTAATAGCAGAAGTTTTCAACCAAGCAAGAGACGGAGAAGACAGAGGCGCAATATTACTAGTATAAGAATCAAATCTGCATTTCCACAGATAGCTGTAACTCTCACTCTCTGAGTATCAACCAAAGATGGTTATGGGTCTAAGTTACCTTCAGGTAAGGTACAGACCAACAAAATAGATATAACCCAAGTATTTCAGCTGTGAAGTTTCAGTTCCAGCCTACTTCCGACTTTCAAGATAATTCAACTTAAACAAAAGTACTCACCCAGTTAATGTCACAGAGGTTTCAATTTTCTCCCAAATTCCCCAATTAGGTGAGAACAGAACACAAGTTTGAGCTAACAGTCCAGAAGGGGTGTGTTTGCTGATCCCTAGGTAGCCACACGTATGCCTGATCAGAGTCAAGCAAAAGGGTATGACCCCAGAATAGGTACATATGCCACCAGAACAGTTTAGGATGTAGGAAATATGATCGGATTCATTAGAAAAACATTAGCTGCATTGCTCAGCATGGCACGCTCCCAGAGAGAGGAACTCACGCCATACACAAAACCTGAGAACAAAGCTTTTAGTCAGATACGTTACTGCTGAGAAAGAGTGACAGCAGAGATGGACCAACTTCTTGTGCTCATCTGATCAGGCACCAGTGGCTGAAAAGTAATGTTGTCATTTGCACTGGTTTACACCCAATCTCTCTGGGGCTTTATGTCCAGAGAGCCATTGCTGCTGTAAGAACAGAAAACTCAATACTTTAAAATATATCGTATGGGTTTTGTTAGTATCTGAATAAAAAGACAACTTCAAAAACTAATCTGAAGCGGCTATAAGTAGCACCTGCAACTCTGGTTATTTCTTCCAGTGCTAGCTGCTTTACTGTCCAACTCTTGATGACTCAGAGGAAACTCCCAGAAAATAGACACTTTCTACTTCAACTAATGGTCTCCAGTCCATTAGTCCAATTAGGCTTAGGAACTTGGAACCAAGACATGAAGAAGTTAAAAAATCCCCCAAAACACTCAGACAAGCCCACAGGTAGCACAAGACCATATCCCTGCCAGACCTGGCTTCACAGCAGATCAAAGAAAGATGAAACTGGTGTCACATCAGCCCACACTGCTGAGCTTCGCGGAAAGTCTTCACAGTGATTTATATCCTCACAGGGCTACAGCCGGGCTTGTCTGCCTGGAGACAGAAACAACCACATCTGGCTAATCTGCAGGAAGAACTGATTCAGTTTAACCCTTCCACACACAATATAGCCTTTTCCCGAACCCAAGCCCACCTCTATATGTGATTGTGAGTAAATGTTATAATCCATTGAGCTGCTTAAGTAAAGATATTTCCGAGTATAGCCATGGCAAAAGTAGTTTATTAGTATACCTTGTCTGCATTATTTTCCAGGAGTGATGATAATACATGAAAAATCTGCTTTTTCTCGGTGAGAAGACAATTGATCAGATAGTGCCCAGAGTATTGAAATGCATCATGGTTAGCAGAGTCTTCCTGGGATTAAGAGGAGCAGAAGCCTCCTGACTTTTTAAAAGACCCCGTTTGTATTAGTGCAGGGAGAGGACTCAGGAGGGAACTCTGAGAATGCTCTCAGGTCTCTGTAAAAGTTTGTCTCAGATCTGTTTAGTTCAGAGGCCGCAGTCTCCAGCCCGTCCCTGTGTAACGTGCAAAGTTAGAGGACACAACACATTAACGTACCATCTTTCTAGAGACCTGCTTTTAACACTAGGATCAATCACAAGGAAGACGAATTTGATACTTTGACCTGAGGGCTAAATCCAAAGGGGAACTGAATTAGAACCAGAGAGAACTCACGGTCCTGGGGAGGGTGTTTGGGGCTCCCCAGATAAGGTCACAGAGCAGTAGAAAGTGGAACTCACTTCCCTGGAAACCATCAAACCAAGCAAAGGGCCGTCTGAGCCCAGCCAACAGGGCAGGCCACTAAGAACGTGTAGTTGCGTCTGCTTAGAAACGTCAGCTGTGAGCCCATTTCTGAGACTGACTGCTTAAAGCCAGAGAGAAACAGGTCCAGCTAATGGTTAGATAATTTCAAATCACCACTTGGCTGATTTGGACCAAGGACTTGAATGCTGTTAGAAACCTCCAAGGTTAGGAAGGAATTGTCAGGGAGAAGGAACAGAGATGAAGCCCACTCATCCCAGATTGGGATCTGGGGACCAGAATTTGGCCTTGGCCCCTTCTGGGTCTTGGTCCTACATCACTCTGTAGATGGAGTGCTTAGTCATTAATGGATGTTTATATAAATGTAATAAACCATCAGACAGTGGCGTTTGCTAGCCCAGCAAAGGTTAGGGCAGAGGTTCTTGCAGGTAAGGCTCAAAACTGGTGGTCAGAACAGGGAGGGGGGGGGAAGTAGGTGAGTTTTGCTCAGCCTTATCTGGTGCATGCTGTGCTGGTGGAAGGGAACCAGACCACCCACCTGAACCACCTGGTCCTCCCCAGGGCCTCCACACTGGTGGGCTGTGCCGCTGGAGCAGCAGGCTTTGGTACAACGTTTGAGCTACAGACAGGCCATGTCTGCATTAGGTGTGTGACCCTGATGTCCTGTGGAAGCGTCTGCCTGTTACAGTCCTTTCCAGCTCCTTTCGGGGAGCTTGGAAAGCTTTGTAGCTATTAGTAAAACAAGATCCCCCGAGAGGAAGGATGTGAACGTGCAAAAGCCTAACTAAAAATGAAATTTAATTCTTCTTTGCGGGTGAAATGGAAAGCTATTACTTTCTGTGCTCCTGGAGGATGCATTTCTGAAGAGAAGATAATTCTCTGAATTGTCTTAAAGGCTTGCAAATAAATTGCTCGGTTTCAGGCTTTATTATAGTCTTGAGGTTCAGTAGGAAGTTGCTAAAACATCTGAGCAATGCTGATTAAACATTTGAGCGAACCTAGTGGAAATCGGATTCCGAATGAAAGTCACGTAAACATTACTCTCACGAAACAAGGAAAACAAGGGCATTGGGTTTTGCTTTGACATTAGGGACCATATTCAGAGGGAATGAACTGCTGCCAGGCAATGAAGAGAGCAAGGCACATCCAAAGAGTGATGTGCTGGGCCTGTCACTGGGCTGAGCAGAAACCCTTCTAGATCCAGCTAACAGGTAATACTTAGCACAGGAACACAGGGGTGATCAGGGCTTTCTCATATGGCCCTTCCCATTTCATTCCCTCGAGGGGAACACCACATGCAAGGTGAGGAGAGGACAAGCAGGCCATTACTAAACAAGGGCAAGGAAAAGGCTTGCTCAGCACATGGGTAGACAACCATACCCTCAAGCTGTAATCTGGTTCTTCTCATCAGTGGATCTTTTCTGCAAACATGATCACCCACTATCCTATTTTGCAGACAAGGAAATGGAGATACAAAGGTTACATCAGCTACAGAAGGACCCTCACCACTGCCCAGCACCGCAGGGGCAAAGCCAGGAATAACGTTTCAGCATTCAGTGATTTACTGACAGGGCCTAACTCGGCGTTCAGCGCTTGATAACAGTCTCCACTATTTCCACCTATCAGACCCTCAGGCTAGTGGCTCACTACTGAAAATCTCAGACTTCTGCCTCCCACCGAGCCACACACAATGCAGCCACTGGGTTTTGGTACAGGTTGTGATCTACCGATGTCACGTCTGGTTTATTTGGAAGACCTCTCACTTGAGATTTGCTGTTAACTCCCTGCATTGCAGACACGTATACGCCCAACTCCTTCCGCTATCACCAGGTATACCAGAGCTTACTGCGTGAGCCTCTGACTTCAGTAGCTGGTTTCGAAACATTGCAAGTCTGAAGCACTACATTATTTTTTCCCTTCTACTTTTATTGCACCACTTATATCTGAGTTCTAAAAATAACAATAGAAAACAGTAACCACTTGTTGCTAGTCAGTAACTACAGCTATAAGGAGCACAAAGCACAGAATTTACAGAAGACATGTCTGACCAAAAAGTACTTCCCATTTTCTATTTCTGTGGGGAAAAAGCCTTGCAGACTTACATGAAGGAAAATTATCAGAAATAATTGCCTCTTTTTTTTTTGGTATTCTGGTAGAAGCAGATATTCGCATCTGTGATCAAGTTCATTCATCCCGGCTTTGTTCTAGTTGTCAGTGCCAGAGCTCAGACAAGCGTCAAATGTGCAGAAGTTCCCACTGGGAACAACTTCGGCTGCATTTAACTCTGGTACCAAAGAGAACTGAGCGGGCGGGGGGGTGGGGGGGAGGGGAAGAAGCCCAAACAGGCTCAGGCTGTCAACTTTCCCAGAAGTCCCAGCATAAAGGGGAGAGCCATTCATCCAAGTGTCTACATGTCTACATGATTGCAGGGTGTGCTTCGCATCACTAAGATCTAAAGATCTTTTAGACGCCTAAAATTGGACATATGAATCATGTGCTTTTTGCCCTAGACTATGGGCTGAAGATCTGGACAACTAACCCAGATAAATCCCAACAGGCAGTGGCTGTTTCAACCTTCCCTTCAGGGCATCACTTCTTGGCTGCACTATCAGCTTACACAAATCCCAAAGTACATTACGGTTGGCCCAAAGAAGAGTCTTTTGCCAGTGCCTCTGTGCTGCAGATGGCTCTTCCCCATTCATCCTAAACACCAGGAGCTCCCTCAGCTTCAGGTCTTACAGTCTGCACCCCCATCACCTGCCCTTTTCCCAAAAAGGTACCTGGCTCCAGACCTCCACTTTTTATCTGTACTGCTAAATAACAACAGGACTGAGACGGAGACCAGGTGACCCACGATGGGTGGCATTCACCCTGCATAGACTTGGCCCTGCATGTTCTCTGGGGCCCATGTAATGGCCTTAAGACATTACTGGGACAGGGAGTGGTATTTAATTCAAAATGCCTGAAATCATGGGACTTAAACACATCATGTGATTTCAGCAGAGGGATAATTTTGTAGCAAGCATGTGTGAAATACATGTGCCATGCAGCACGGCATGAGGGCATACAGGAGGGTTTGAGGAAGCGAGGCTTGCGGGAGGGTGTTGGGGGACTGAGGAGGACGGCAGATGCTGCACAGCACCTTCCATCCTGCCTGTTTGGGATGGTTTTTGGAGCATCATCTTTGCCACAGACTGCCGACCAGCATCGCCCTGACATGGCAGGGAGTAACCTGCCAACTAAGTGGTATGCGTAATTACTGTCCAGTGCTTAAGCTCACTACTGGACGTTGGTTTATTCAGCTATATGGACACAGAGTCTTATACCCAAACGTTTGCCCAGAAAAGGGCTGTATCTCAGCAAGAGAGGGACTAGCCCTAAAAGTGCAGATAGCCTTGCTGCCCCAAGAGCCCAAATCTCATACATATTTTTGCCTTTACTTTCTCCCTCCCTCGATGTCCTACCAGCAAAAAGCGGGTCACAGCAAACCAGGGATGGGGAAATAAATTTACTGCAGCCCCAAAGCATGGAGTGGGCAAAAAGGTGCCAGGAAGAAGCCTGCCCAGAAAACACTAGTTCTGCTTTCCGAGGGGACTCAAAGAGCACACAGGAAATACGCTGCGAACCCTACTGTGAATAACAAGAGCCGCCTCCAACACACGCCACCAGGTCCTGTGCTCTCCGATGCTGTTTTTAACCCCAGTACAGATGCACAAAGGGCATGAGGCAGTAACCGGGATTCATCCCACCACACTTCAAACATGGAACTCGAGTCAAATGAGTTAGGAGCTCAGTCACCCCTGATTTCTACTGCCAATGGAGAGAAACGAGGCACAACTTTGTAAGATCCACCTAAAACCTTAATTAGGTTAATTACCTACAGTGGGGAAGGATTAATCTAGAAGGGAAGGGTTGACTTTGCAGTTTAAATGATCTTGTCAGGTTGCTTTTCTGAGAAGGGTCATAGCCGAATCATGCAGAGCCAGCAGCGTGCTGTACACAAATGTGCCAGTGTATATGGCCCTACAAAGGAAACAGGGAGAAGAGAGGCTATTTAAAAAAATTAAAGAAATATATTTGATTTTTTCCAGGCAAAATGTAAAAGGTGATCAGCGAAAAGCAAGTGGAAGTCTGTTACACAACCCTGTTTTCCATAATCTGAAAAACTATTAGCAATTGCAGGCAAGGAAGGCACGTACAAAACCCAATGCTGTCTCTGTGACAAAAAAAAAAAAAAAAAAAAAAGAAGAAGCTACGGAATAGCATTTGCAAAGTTTTGAGCAGTCCTTTACTTAAGAACAGGGCCCACCTCAAAGCAGAGCTAAGTAGGTTGCACTGTTGCAGGTCGTCACAGATTTCTTCACCTGATATCGCTTATAAAAAGACCAAAAGAGAGTATTGGTATTAAGAGTGAATAATATATATGGATGTTCCCTGCCATCTTTTTGATATTGTTCTTACAAAAAGGTTTCTAGAAAACAATAGAAATCTTTTCTGAGGCCATGTCCGCTGAAGTGGGGTGCTGAGTCGCTAATGGCTGTGAGAACGATCGGTGAGGCAGAGCCGCATTTTGGGTTCAATGGATTTTTTGGTTTTCCTTTTTCTCCAAATGCTCTCAACAGATTTGTGATGGATTAAAGGAATGATTTACAGCAAGCTGATGGGGGAAGAAGAGTAAAACAATTATTTTAATTATCATAAATAATTCACCATTTGCTAGGAAAAATATCAAGCTACTAAATTTGTTTCAGAATACACAGAAATATGTTTTCAGGGTGTCTGTTAGAAGACCTGCTCATCAAAGATTAGCTGCAGAAAATGTCCTTGTTTGAGATCAGCGATGCAAGACCTTCATCACCAGTGATGTCACAACTCAACAAAGACAGGACTGTGTTTATAGCCACAATATCCTAAATGTGTCCTTTCACTCTCAGTTACACATTTGATGAAAATACAAACATTAATATAAATTCCTCGCTAAAGAGAGAAGCTGACCTCATGGCTGTCCTACTGAGTTCCTCTACACCAGGCCCGGTGTCCAAGGCTGTCCAAGCAGAACCCGTGTACAGCTCCAGGAACACAAAGAAGCCGTAAACCTGTTCCACAATGCTCTCTGCACAGAGAAATCTCCGGCTAGTGTTGGGAAGACAAGAGAAACTCTTTGTGCTGCTACTGCCCGAGGTATGTGCCCCACAGGGAGCAAGCTCCTGCAGAAGGGCCCTGGGGACAT
This sequence comes from Charadrius vociferus, assembly GCF_000708025.1. Taxonomy (NCBI): domain Eukaryota; kingdom Metazoa; phylum Chordata; class Aves; order Charadriiformes; family Charadriidae; genus Charadrius; species Charadrius vociferus. Next base: position 47,173 of record NW_009646406.1, on the reverse strand, counting down.
CTAACCAGGATAAGCGTGCTGCCGCGAGCCATCGGGGCCCAAGCCAAGTCAGAGTAGCACTGAGGCCACTTTAAGGCTTGCCAGGAGAACACCAACACCCTGGGAAGCACCGAAGCTGTGCTGGGACCCCATTATATGTGTTAGGTTCCTCTGGGGAGTGCAGCTTATCCTGCTTTCATACCTTTGGAGGCATGGCGGCGCCAGCTACGTATGGCACAGGAGAGAGACTTTGGTAACGTGCAAAGCTGCCACATGCCAGGGACTACCAAGACCAAAATACTCGGTGAAAAAACAGCAACCTTCAGAAATTCTGGAGGGAGGTCGTTCGCAGCATGACTGCAGTCTACGTCCCATCTGCTAGGAGGCCTCGGACCTCCACAGAGACTGAGGATGGCCAGAAATTTTCTTTCAAAGCTTTTTTTTCCACAGACAATATACAATTTATAGGAAAGATCTATTTTATCCAAAGACAAACCAGAGTATGTTTCAGCCAAATACTTTTCTGGGTAAATCTCTGCTCTTTTAAAAAAAAAAAAAAAAATGTATCTTTCTTTGGAAAGCCAAAATGTAGAAAAACTTGGTTAAGGTGAAAAACTGACAGTTTCCTGGAGTTCAGTTGCTGAGAATGAAAAAAAACCCTGGGATTTTTATGGATTTTATTTTTAATTAGCATTTTCCACGGAGGGAAAAGGAATTCTCACCATGTCTGAGGTGGCATTCACTCACCCAGCAGCCTTCTGGTCCTGTTCTCCCCACTGTAGCCCCTCTTTCTCTTCTCCTTCTACAGCTAAGATTGTCACGTAAACTTTTAGACAGTAGAGACCAGTAACACGCTTAAGCAGGGGCTTTCTTCTGAGGATCCGTATGTTACCCAAAGTAATACTGCAAATAGCAATAATAATGGAAAAAGAAAGAAAAGTCCTTGCTTTGGTCCAAATTTCTTCCATGCCTCTCTGTTACCAACAGTCACCACGCTAAACTTTCCTAGGCTGCATATCTATTTGCAGCTAGAAACATTGCAGCTCCCTAAGTTCCCGGTGCGTACACGTAACTTCCATTTCTGTAATTACCATTTTCAGGATCTGTGAAGGCATTTTGGCACAGCTTCATCTCTCCCAAAAGTGTAAGTACAGGGAACTTCTTTCAAGGATTCAGACAGTGAAAGCTACATGAAATAGGGAGGATTTAAACATTTGCAGCAGTTTAAAATGTGCAGAAAGTTAAAAAGTGCCAATGGGGCTAAATATTGTTCAGATGGCAAAAGGCACATGGAGCGACTTACTTTGGAAAGCTACAATCAAATACAACATGACCTTTTTACCTATGTTTCCCGCGGATGGACGAGCAGATGGCTCATGAAACATCACA
>NW_009646406.1:36512-45752 GCF_000708025.1 Charadrius vociferus | reverse complement strand
TGGAGGTCGGGTCCCCAGGAGCATGCCCTTCCTCGCTCTTTCTGCGGTAAAGCATCTTCCCTCTGACACCGAACCATAAAAGAATAAGTGAATGCTTTCTCAGTGGCACAAGCGAAGAGGAAGAAAATATTTGCTCGTGACCTGGGTCTTAAAAAATGAAACCAGATCAATGCTACAAGCCAAGCTCTCTCCCTCAGGGCCAGGGTAAAAGACACGCAGGGTTAAAGTCTGTTCCTGTTGCAATGGTATGAGTTAGACCCATGGCATGGGAGACTGCCCCCAGACAGAGATATTGAGGAGGGATAAAGCTCTAAAGCGTAGCATCAGAGCAGTAACATTTGGTACTACCTTACCCACAGGATTCATTACACAAGGTCCAATACAAAGCTGAGCCCAGAACACATTAATGCACATTTTTTTCAACAAGATTTTATCACCCTGATTTTCCAAAGTCTGCATTTTCGTTCAGTTGTGGCTTTATCTATCAAGGAGTGAAGTGAAAAGCAAGACTATCCTTTTCTGTCACTTAAAAAGATAACTATATCTTTGAACATGCTTTCATTTCATTCTCGTCCATAGCACTACTGGAAGAATCACCTGGCTCAGTATTGGGGAGCTGCTATATCAAAGTTTTATTAAATCCACCCGATAGCAACAGTGGGATGAAACTCAGCAGTTCCCAATTGACAGAATGGCAAATGGAAACGGCCAGCAAAGACCAAAGCGCGTTTAGGGTGATGAGGTTCCAGTGAAAGGATGTTGAGGCTCAGCTACGATGTGACCTGAAAAGTTTTATGCAACTACTCAGAACACAACTGAAAAAAGGTACACAGCAAGCAGGGACGAGCAGGGGTTTCGGGGCACTAAAATAAATTTCCTTTACTTAATCATGTGAGAATCAGGAGACCATCCTGTGACTTGTGAGCCGTGACACACCACCCATCACTGAAAAACAGAAAAAAAAAACCCCAACAAATTCAGAGCAACAAAAGCCTGGCGGAATCTGTGTGCTTGAAAGTAATTGCTCACATGTCAGAAGGGACACAGGCACACGCGCAGGACAGACTTGGAACAGCAGAGGTGAAAAAACAAAATTGCAATTTGCTGTTGTCGCCCCCAGACTACACGCTTCTCAGTTACCCTTATTATTGATAAATATTTTGACAGCTCTTCAGCTTGATAGATTTCAAAGGGTAGACAGCAAGCCCTTGTCATAAATATCAGATCAGCCAGGGCTCACAAACAAGGCGGCGGAGTCAGCAAGTGATACTATGGGAAGCTCACGGACCAACTCCTGCACTTGGTGACAGCGACGGCTGAGCTGAGAGATCCCAGCAACTGATGTCCGCAGGCACAAGAGGAGAGGTCCCTTGGGAGATCTGTACTGGGAACACTGCTCTAACCCTCCTGCCCCTTCTCTCCTTTTCTAGTGGAGGGAAAAAGGTGGAGAAGAGTAAAAAAAAAAAAAAAAAGAAAAGAAAAAAAAGAAAAATCAGGCAGATATAACTGGATCCAGAGTGGAGGCTGGTGATGAGAATCTGCCGACAGTGAAGAGTTTTAAGGCATCTATTAAACAGGAGAGGAGGAGGCTAACATAGAAGTAAAAGGAAGTTTGAGGTGTGAAAATTTGCATGTCTGTGTATTTATATAGATGATATTAGCAGGATCTAAAAAGAAAGAGCAGAAACTGGAAATTCCTGCACACATTTCAGAATATCGCACATTCCCAAACATTATACTGTGTGTGAGGTTTTGACACCTCTAGCATCTCCAGCGGGAGAGAAGTTTGCCGTAAGTACTGGAAGCTGCTGAAGATCCATTCAACTGGCTAAGCGCAAATGGCAGCTGGTTTTCTTATTAAACATTATATAAAACATTAACACTTAGGCCTGCCGTATTAAATCCTCCCTCGGGGTACTCGGCCTCGCATGTGTAAGCCTAAAGCAGCTTTTGCTAGAAGCAAATGAAGGTAGCAAATCTATCCCGCAACTCCGCCTGAGAGCTCAAACACTAATGAGGCTCCGGCAGAGGCTGCGACCAGCGACCGCAGCCATCTGCCTGCTTGGCCCCTCTTCCCTTCAGGATAGGTTTCGGATGTAGTGAATTTATGCGATTGGGAAAAAGGTGTCGGGAAAAGCTCAGGGGACTTGTCTGCAGCAGCAAGTTCTTCGAAGGAGGAGTCCTGCGGCGCTGGTGGTACAGCAAGGGGGGTTGCATGGGGACGGCTTCCATCACTTGCAGGGCTGGAGCTGGCAGTGCGGGAAGAGGGAAAGGGGTGGTGATCCCTGGTGCTCAGGAGCGGAAAACAGTATTAGGAAGGGAAGAAGGTAGGAGGGCTGGAGCACCTCTCCTATGAGAAGAGGCTGAGAGAGTTGGGGTTGTTCAGCCTGGAGAAGACAAGGCTCCGGGGAGACCTTATAGCCCCTTCCAGTACCTAAAGGGGGCCTACAGGAGAGCTGGGGAGGGACTTTTTACTAGGGCATGTAGTGATAGGGTGAGGGAGAATGGCTTTAAACTGGAAGAGGGCAGGTTTAGATTAAATATTAGGAAGAAATTTTTCACTTTAAGGGTAGTGAGGCACTGGCACAGGTTGCCCAGGGAAGCTGTGGATGCCCCATCCCTGGAGGTGTTCAAGGCCAGGTTAGATGGGTCTTTGAGCAACCTGTTCTAGTGGGAGGTGTCCCTGCCCATGGCAGGGGGGTTGGAACTCTATGATCTTTAAAGGTCCCTTTCAACCCCAACCATTCTATGATTCTATGAATATCACAGCTCATTTTTCAGAGTAGAAGGAAAACATGGAGACCCTAAAGCCAGGCATCAAGGGAGGGAACAGTAATGGAGTTTCCACATGTTCACAGGGAAACTGTGATGCCAGTCCTCTATGGAGTCACTGGGGAGGAGGGTGCAGGTCCCTTCTGGGGAACACCACCCATGAAGGGTCAGGACAAGCTGCCCCAGACAACCTCCCAGAAACTGCAGGGTCTCCAGTCATTCCCTTGAGAAGTAGGGGGATGTCTTACCCCTGTTCCTCCTGTGCTATAACAGTGCTTCTGCCCGGTCACAAACACCCGCAGCAGAGGTAGGACAGAGCCTCCCTTTCCCCATTTGAAATCCCAAACTTAAGCCATAACAGTAAGAATATTAACTTGTGTACTTTTCATCACCAGGTCACAAAACATTTTACGGAAGGAAAACAACCACCTACTCTCAATTTACAGACACAGGCATGAACTGGTTAGAGACTTTCCCGAAGCCAGAGAGCAAGTGAGGAGACAGTAGGAGAGCCATGGCTGAGGACTACCAGGGCTCCTTCCTCTTCAGCCGGGGAGAAGGCCACAGCTCAAGAAAAGACCCCTTCTCTTCCACTTCTGTGCTCATGCCAGTTTGCATATCGGAAGTGACCAAATGCGGCAACAGCAGGGCCAAATTAAGCATAAATTGGTTTTGAGATCAAGGATACACCTTTTGCGGAGAACTCATACTACCGCTTTGCTGAGCAAATATTTGAATGGAGTGGAACCAATTGGCAATTGTCATGTGTTATTTGCAAGTGAATACACCAGATCTTTTACTGCACTGAGAAAACAAATAATCAGACCCCCAAATTCATGTACTTTCCCTTTAGAAAGAGCCACATTGTGTTGTTACATCAGCAATTGAAATATGACAGGGTGCTTGTGTTTATACTCAGAGAAGTCATATACAGATTCCATCTGTTCAACATTTGGAGCAAATTTGCAGTGATTACTCAGGCTGAAAATTGCTTTGGAGTTTTGTCTGCTGTGGCTTTATTTGAAATAAATCACTGATGTGGTGCCTCACTCCTGAACACAGACACGCATGTCAAAGCGAGAGGACAGCGGCTGAACTTTGGCCGTTCTGATTTGCCAGACGTTCAGGTGGTGTTGACGCTCACGGGGTGGTTTTCTCACAGGCTTTGGAGAAATCCAAGAAGAGCTGAAGCTGCTGCTGAGGTGAGGAATTAATCTCCTGGAGCTTTGTCTCTGCAAACTAAGACTCGTTCCACTTTGGGCAAAATCCATCCAATGCCGTGGGCTCTGGGACAGAGCTGTCAATAGCCAATGTCACAGCGTTGCAGCTGCATTGCTAAAAGCGGTTGCCCAATAGTCTGACAGAATTATCAGTTAAACTGAGGCGCAGATGATTCCCAGCCATTGGAGCTCATTGTGTTCGGACTTATGTCCAAGCTGTGAAGCAGCAACCTCTCTCCCAACAGGACATAGCCAAGACTCTGGATCTCAACAATCTCAAGGCGAATTAAGAAACTCTGGAGTGGGCTCCAGCTCTGCTGATTGGGCTCTAAATCAGAGCAAATGAGAGATGAATTTCAAACTCTATCCTTGATATGGCCAAAGAGGAAACAGCAAAGGAGAAAAATTAACTTTAGTCATTCAACTACAGTTGAATATGCTCAGCTGCAACTTCGGGGAGAAATCAGAGAGGAAGAATTTAGCTGATGATTGGATTTTGAGCCAGAAACAACTCCTATTAAAGTGCCAGATGTTCAACAGTAGTCACAAATAATAAGGGTTAAGCCCTACATCACCATTAGCCAATCCTCCAAAATCCTTGACTGACGGGAGGGTTTTTATGCGGAGGTAGGCTGTTCTTCCAGCGGTCTGCCTCGCTTGCGAGATGAAGTGGAGTAAAGCAAGATGACTAGCTACCCCAGCAAGCAAATTAGTAGGATGAGAGAGTGAAAGCATGTGTTCCTCTGAGAATCGGGCTAACTATGTGGGTGGCAAAGAGATGGGAAAAGGGTTGGAGGGAGTCGGTACGCATTACCAGCCCCTGATCCTCTGATGCAAAACTTGTTGACAATGGTACTGCAGCCAGGCAGCTTTGGAAGATGAACAGCTTGGCTGGTGGAAAAACCTGTTCTCTGGCCACCCACGCCATGGAAACCAGCAAGCAGTTGGCTTCGGATGGATAAAAGGTTATTTCTATGGATGAAACACACTCAACAATTAAGGGTAAAGTGGCAAAGTTAGGCATCAACTGAGCCCGAGCTAACACCCAGTGACTGCAGCACGACTTGTGAGACACTGACACCATGACACCATCTGTGTATGATTTATGCGGAACAGACTGCATATAGAAACAGATGGGAGGTGTCAGCTTTGATCAGAATTGTTATGCCGGTGATTCCGCAGCACATTATATAGCCGAGAGCCTTACTTTCCCACGTACTTCTATAAAGAGGAAGGTGTTTGTATTCATAAGAGCTCCATGTTACTCAGGGAATTATTCTTGCTGAATCCCCACTGGACAGAGTCCTACGGTTATGCAGCTGGGACAGATCTTTATTATTGTAACGCATATGTTCAGGAAAGACAGTCACTTTGTCAAGTCCAATGTTCCTAAATTCAGATCCCAAGGTGACTTTTTTGGGTTAGCTCTCAAGGTCAAATTGGGAACTTTCTAAGACTGTGTGCAAGGTTGTTATGAAGAGAATCTCAGGCACCACTGTCCTTTAGCACTGCCGTGCTCGCTATTTCAAGTCTTGATACTAGAGGGTTTCCTTTATGCTTTCATAACTTCACGTAAAAGTCAAATTTCAGTTTTCATGACTGTGGAAAAAGCTGATAAACGTAATTCAGATTCAAAATAACAGAAAGGCCTGTTGGAAGGGATCATTTCCAACACTGGAGCAGGTCAGCCATGGCTTTGTCTAGCTGGGGCTTGAAAGCCTCCAAGTTTGGAGGTTGCACAACCTCCCTGGGCAGCACGTTCAGAAGCCGAAATGCAGACATAAAAGAACTCACACCATGTATTTGCCAAGCCTGATTTATGACTTTTACCGCAAACACCTGGCATGGATACCTTCAAGAAGAGTTTTCTAGTATAGATTAACAGACCATAAGGCAAATTTTCTCTGTTACCACTGCCTATGGGCTTTCCTTAGGCTACATGGTCATTAGCAGACTCAATAAATATGAGATCAAAATAGCCAAAAAGAATGCTACGTATGAAGACAACTGTTAAAAACTAAACTAATACAAAACTTGAGTATCATTTTGGTAGGAGTGCAGAGGTTTCCTAGTATTTCCAGTTAGCTAAACTGGAAAGCCACTGTCATGAGAGACTTGCAGTCAGATCTCGGAAGTGTGACAGATTTTTTTTACCTGATTATCCAGAGGTGTTCTACAAGCAGCAGTGCATTCAAAACTAACTTAAATAGCAGTTAATTACATCCTAAAATGAACAGGGCATGAAGCTACTGTGGGAAACCACACCAGTGGGCGGTGCAATGGTGTGAAATGGGTGAAAATAAGGCACAAATGTCACTGAGTGACGTGGGGCAGAATGGACGCTCCCATGTCTGCTCACGCACACTTACAAATCCCAGGTAGTTCTACCGTAACCAGCACCACTGAATTTAGGTAAAATAAGCACAAGAGTGGGACAAGCTCTCTCATGTTACTCCCACTGATCACTAAGAATGTAAAACGTCTGTGCCTGTGGCTATTTTGCCAGTCAGTGTAAACCAGCTTCCTCGGATCACAGAATGGTAGGGGTTGGAAGGGCCCTTCGGAGGTCATCTAGTCCACCCCCCCATCCTGCCAAAGCAGGTTCACCTAGAACACATTGGACAGGACTGCATCCAGGTGGGTTTTGAGCATCTCCAGAGAAGGAGACTTCCCAACCTCTCCGGGCAGTCTGTTCCAGTGCTCTGTCACCCCCAATGTAACAATGTCTTTCCTCATGCTCAGACAGAATTTCCTGTGTTTCAGTTTGTGCCCGTTGCCCCTTGTCCTGTTGCTGGGTACCACTGAAAAGAGGCTTCTGGCCCCATCCTCTTGACAGCCGCCCTTGAGATATTGATAAATGATGATGACATCCCCCCTCAGTCTTCTCTTCTCCAGGCTAAACAGACCCAGGTCTCTCAGCCTTTCCTCATCAGAGAGTCCCTTGACCATCTTCATAGCCATCCACTGGACTCTCTCCAGTAGTTCCTTGTCTTTCTTGAACTGGGGAGCTCAGAACTGGACACAGTACTGCAGATGGGTCCTCACCAGGGCAGAGGAGAGGGGGAGGAACGTGGAGGGACTTGAGCCCATTTACATCAGCAGGGTGCTGAGGCCCACTATATTTTTAAGCGTAATATATGTACCAGACCCTCACACTACAGGTGAGTAAAGTGACGCAGATATGGATCACGTGGCATGGAAAAATCTGGCCACCTTTCCCAGGAAGCAAGGGAGTCCTGGCTAGTGCCTACTCCAGGGCACAGGCCGCGGGACCACTGGCGTGTGGCTGCAGATCCTCACTGAGGAAGCTTCTCCTACTGCCAAAGCAAGTGCCCGAGTTGTTGATCAGCTCCATGGCACCCACCAGGTTCAAGAATAAAAAGCAGCAGATGGCACGGCAAGAGTCGTTATAGAAACAAAACAAAAAACTTTTTTACTTTTCCCAAAAGTAATGAGGTTTCCTCAAACAGTAACAAAATGGAGCGTTGTACCAGTCTGTGCTGACATGTCTCTTCTGGCCACTGTCCCTCAGGGCAGCGCTGGGGGCTACGGACATGGGGCTACTGCGCTTGCAGGACACCACCAGACACGGGGACCACTTGTTTTAGGGCTTGTTTGTATTTACTATCTAGACAAGAAAGAGTGAGTTAAGAAGCAGCAAAGTTTAAGATGAAGGAGTTTTTCACAAATTTCTCCAGACCCTGGAGAAAAGAAAACACCCCTATAATTCCCTTACAGCATGGGCTCCCCAGCGCCTGCGCTGCCTCCTCTCCCTGCCCTCGTCAGAACCCATCCTGAACGTCACCTGCCAGATCAATTGCCTTACCGCACCTGTTCACGTAATTTTGGCCAGTAAAGATGCAGAGCCCAGGCTGGCCTGAAGGCAGGCAGGCACAAGGGGTGCAGGGGTTCTGGCAGGGAGGACACCCAGTGACACCAGCACGGGCTGGGAGATGCTCTCTCAGTAGCCAGCACAGCGAATGCTCTGCAGGTAGGGACGGAGCCACTGGGAGCAGCTGCTGCCAGAGAAGGTTTGTCCATGCGTTCGGGGCAGAGGAGGGAGGCTGTAGCCTTTGGACAGACACCCTCCCCTTCTGCTGCCACTGGATGGCCTCCCCTCTGCTCAACCAGCAGGCTGGTTCTGCTGGTGGGCTTCGGAGTCATCTTTCAATGTTCTCATGGACACTCTCAAGACAGCTGGGTGGGCACACTTATGGCAGCACACCCATTTTTTGGGGGGGAGAGGGGCAAAGTACCCTCCCATTCCTCCAGCATTATCATTCAGTTCCCTCAACTCAGCTTTACTGAACCTATATACCGGCATATAGACATAGCACCGTCCCTGGACACCTAACACGAGGACGGCCGGCATTAGGCTGCGAGAACTCTTCCCAGCCTCATCGACACATGTCAGGCATCTCACAGCCAGGTCAGCACAGCGGGAACCCGCCAAGGAAGGGTTTCAAACTCAGCCAAGTGCTCGAGTAGAGGGGGAAAATGCTTTCATTTCTTAACTTTCCCTTAAAATAATGCGCACGATCTGTTCTGGGAACACCCACCCAGTGAAAATCCCTCCGGAGGCTGCCTGCCAAAGCCTGTGAAAATCCCTTCTGGGAGCCGTGTCCGCTATTTCAGACACAGCCTGTTCATAGGAACATAAATCTGCTGTCCTCACTGACGAAGATTATTCGAGCTGGATTTAATGTGCCTAGGCACATCTCTCTTAACTTGGCTCAGACAACCACCTGCTACTTCACGTGCATTTGTTGCTCAGTGCAGATGTCTTAATCGAGTCACCCACGCTGTCGAGAGCGGCTGCAGAAGGCTGCACGCTTACCTTTCCCCCACCGCCTCACACAGACTATGCACGTAACTGGTGATGAAGCCATTTCTCCCCGCTCTGCCCGAGTGTTTTGCCTCGGGATTCTCCCCACTTGCAGCACTATGCCAACGTGTTGTCAAATATGGTGGCAGAGAATACCCGATGTTTAGGAAAGAAAGTAATAGAGCGTGGCACAACTCCCTAAAAACATAAAATAGAGATGACACTTACGGAAACTTAACGTTGTCTGTAGAGAGTTAGTTGAGTATCTATACAATTTACAAGAGGTTTCTTTTGTTGAACCTCTGTCTGGAGGTCCTCCCCAGTGACAAAGCATCTCCTGTATTTCACTAGGGGGTCAAAACCACTGGAGGAGGATTCTGAATTCCATAGGATATCTCTCTCCACTACTGTAATTCCTAGAGT
>NW_009646406.1:3508-36501 GCF_000708025.1 Charadrius vociferus | reverse complement strand
GGGGGGGGGGCAGGAATAAAACCCATATTTTAGCACTTCTGCTGCTGGCAACTTGAATTGTTTAAAACCAAAGGAATCCCCACGTTTTTTGGGACGTCAGAACATTGGCACACACAGACCTCTGTAAGATCTGGCATTAGACGATGCTGTTTTCACCCATACCCAGAGAGTGCCGCTTCCTGCCAGCCACTCCAAGCTCCCTCTGCCATTTCGGCGTGCTGCTGGCACCAACTCCACCCGCTGGAGATAACCTAACAACCCCGCTGAATTCAAACCCTCTGTAGGCAACTGTTGTATCAGAGAAGTTGACCCTGCTAAGGTCCTTGGTGATTTCTCACCATTACCTCCCAGAATCAACCGCTTCCGTTTGGGTTTCGTGTCTTTCCGAATTAACTGAGCAGAAGTCAATCCTTGTTCCAATGCAACGGTTTAACCCCATATTCTTTATAATTCACCCCATTATCCATATATATCAGAAAAAATATGTCAAAAATAGAAAGTCCATCATCCTATGCTCTCAGTGTTTAGATCATTTTAAAGACAGCATCAATTCAAACTGATTTAGTTTCTCTAGTTTGATATAGAGTAGATGAAATAATTGCAAAGAATGATTATTTGTATCTCTCAGCCAAGGCTCCTGGAAGACACTACAAGCATTAGGCGTAATATTTCATGTTCACAATTCCCTACTAAAGGCCAATCAGATACCCACATTACCGTCATCTTCTGTACAGGTACTCAGCACAGAGGATTTCACATGGTTGTTCCAGTACTGAACACACTATTTATAAGGCTCAGAACTTTGAGCTGAAGCAAACCTTCACAAGATATTCAGCTTCAATTTGAAATTCTACCCAGTGGGGAAACCACCCTGTCAACAGCCATTGCACTCAATTGTTAATTACCTTCACTGTTAACGTTTTGCATCTTACCTCCAGTGTAATTTCATTTCCAAGAGATGATGGGCTATTATCATCCCTTCGGCTGCCAAGCAAAGCACATTCTATTAGTAGGAGTGTCACAATGTGGATGTTTATCATCTGAATAAATTATTGCTTAACCTTCCCTTTACGCTGGCCGTATTTTCATCACTCTTGCATTCCTATTTTCCAATTGATAAAGAGGAAAAAAGGGATATGGCTGAAATCTAAAGGCGGCAATAGCAGAGCCAAGCATGCCTTGCAGGATCTTGACACTCAAACCTCTGTCCCTGACACCACTTTCTTCCAAGAACAAAGGGATATTTCTGCTTCTCTCCCCATACTGTTTAATAGCAACGCAACAAGCTGGTACGCCTTGGAAATTCCCAGCATACGGCGTGCGTGATGGTAGAATAATACATGCATTATAAAACACAATATTTTAAACAGCTGGGAAACTGTTCACTCAGCCGAACTAATACAAAGGTATCTTGTGATTCAAAGGATGAGAAAGGGCCATTATGAGTTTTACTGCATATTATGGCCAAATGAAAATTAATTATTTGCAGAAACAATTCCTTGATTCATCTAATCTGAGAATCAGCAGTAACATCAGGGGTTTTCAAATCATCCAGTGTGCTGAAACCACGATTTTCTAAGTGTTCTATAACATATTTGCTGAAATCATTGTAAGTATCTGCAAAATACCTAATTTTATTTTTCGTTCTGACTTTCAAAATAAACTAAATGAACACTCAATGCTCACAGATAAAAGCAGGCACAGGGAAGATCGTGTCATGCTGTGTTACTCCAGTTCATGAAACTGCTGGCATTTTTCCCAATAATTTGGTGATTTGATTTTCCTAGTATACTTTTTTGCAATAGACAGATTAAACTCATACTTTCTGAAGATACCACCAAAACACCTTCATTAGCATTCTGTGTGATTCAAAGTTTTTCTCACGGCTATATACCACTGCAGTAGCTATGATGGTCTGACAGCATCAGAGGTAAAATTTCTTGGTAAAAGCAGAATCGTTTATTAGAAAAAATGATGTATTTATGAAAAAAATGTTTGTATTTTTAAAAGGTATCACTCCATCTAATAAAAAAGCTGCTCTCTTTCTACCAAATTTTCAAAATGTCGAGTCAGCTTTAGGCCATTCAAGTATCACAAAACTTCTTTGCAGTAGTAAACCAGAAAGGTAGCTGCAAACATATTCCTCAGAACATTTCTACCTCTGTTTACATCAAACTTTACCTTCGAAATCATATGGAAGTTTCTCTAACCTTATACTATTCTCAATGTGTTATGTTTCCTGGAAGACAGAGGCTGTAAGTTTGACTCAACATTAGGAACGTTTATCTACAGTTGTAGCACTCTTTCATCAACACTCAAGATGTCACTCATTTACCGTGTGACTGGCTATTTTTTATTTAAGAAAAGCCAAACAGACAAAAAAAAAAACCAAACACCACCAACAAAACAAACAAGCATGAAATCTCCCAAGAAGAGCTTTAAAAATAAGTTTCCTTTTGATTAGCCTGTCACTTTTGCAAGGTGATAATCTCAGACGTGGCAACCAACAGCAGGCACAACTCTGATGCAACACCTCACATAGCCAAAAAGCCCTTTTGCTGTGTTTTGTTCCTCCAATTCAAATCTCCAGCCCTTTGCAGGAGCTGAACTGCAGCGTGAGCAAGCTCAGAAGGACACAAAAGACTCAACATCTAGAAACGCACTTGAGTGAGATCTTCAAGGAGCTACCACAGGTTTCACATCAAGTCAGGACTGTGCAGTTTACAGTTTCGGTGAGAGCACGGTACCAGCACTTGCCATAGTAGAGGCTCTGCTACTGCATCTCCTTCAGTGTGGGCATGAAATAATTATATTTATTGACTGCTGGGACTTCTCCCGTCTCTGGAGTTTTATCAATACTGAAAGAATGTTGACAATTTGATAATGAGCCATTAGCATTTGGGAAAAATGAAAGAGAGATTGAAAGTAAACATCTGGCAAATGGAATTAAACGTATTCTCTTATCGCACATTATACATGCTCAGATCACACAGAGTATCTGCTGCTCAGCACACACATTTCCATCATGGCTTACAGAATTTTTTTCTCCTTTTATATTAGTATTTATTCTGATGCAACTCAGATAACTGCTCTGAAATTATTTGCTTACCAGCCACTGCAATACTACATCATATGTATGTCAAAATCCTAACATATGGCAGCTGACATTATTTTCCTTCATACTTTTTACCTCAAAATCCCTTCCCTCCCTGCAATGCTCACCTAGTGACTTCCTTTTACAACTCCAGCACCAACTCCTCCCCCTAAACAAGGCCAAGATCTTAATGAGCCATATTTCACACCTGAGATTTTGTCATCTTGTACCATACACACTAAAATTGGTCTCCAATAATGTATGAGGATACAAGAACAAGGCATTCATTGAAAAGACTTTATCTATATATCTATGTATATATATCTTTATTTTTGCACCTGAATATCAGATCAAATTCTTTCATACCATAAAGTTTTTGTAGTCCTTTTCTAAGTTATGTTTATCAACATTATCTGCTAGTTAAGTAGAAAAGGTGTATGTAATTTTTTTAACAGCTGCTTTTTGCCAAGCGATGTGCTCAGTGAGTTTAAAGTTAGTTTATTTATGGAATTATCATGAAGTATTCACTCACGCCTTTAAGAAGTCCTTAAAAATCCCTCAAACAAACAATAAAGATCAGAAAGCAGCAAACTTACATTTTATTCCCCTCCCATTTTTCGGAGGTAACCTACCTGATGATAAGCTTCCATTAAACGTTAATAAAACAAAGGTTATGTAATTCACTATCCAGCAAGGACTAAGCAGGATAAAACCAGATACTAATGATGGTTTGTTTGGGATTAATGGTAAGCGTTGGATTAGTCCGGGGCTTCTTGGTATCTGCCTTTCCCATCTCTCCACAAAAACTCCAACTGCAAAAGACTAGTGCCACCTTTGGACGAAAATTAGTATTGGACTTCTCAGTCAATCTGATCTGTTCCCTACAGACACAGGTTTTTGATTAGATATTTTGTCACACTTTCAGAAAGTTTAGTAAGAATTAATCAGAAAAGCTCTTTTTCCTTCTCTCTCCCCTTCCTTTTTCCTTTTGCCTCCCATTCAACTTTAATTTTTAAGCAATAAAGAGATACAGAGTCCTTCCCCCTTCTCAGTGCTCACATTACCTCATCTCTTTGGAGTTTATCCTTGGAAATGCATCCGAAAGTCTCCTATTAATCATCATGACATTTAATTAAAGCCCATTTGTAAGATATTTCCACAAAATTGTTAAGCATTGGCGGCGATGGGGGGGGGGAACAAAAATCAGTTAAACTTTTTACCTAAGTTCAGGTAACGGTTTACCTAACTTTTTGAGTCTTTTTTTTTTTTTTTTGGTATTATTTCACCCATTTCCAGACTATCCTTATTTTACCTTGCTTCAGACAGCCAGAAATGTTAACATCCTCATCAGTCATCAGACCCGCAGCACCTAATTCATCTAACAAGGACGGACTGCTTCACTTTGAGAGATGGGATCCAATCATCGTGTACCGCGTCTGGCTGGAGCGGAGTTCACCTCCCTCACAGCGGCATCGGTCTGACCATGAGAGGCGGGGAGTGCACCTCTGCACCCTCTTTCCTCCGCTTTCAACCTATCTTTACCTTGACCCAGGCATTTTCTTGCTTTTGTTCTTCCTACTCTCTCTCCCAGCCCAGCCGGCAGCCGTGCGGGTGCGTAACCGCTGGGCCACCACACCAGGATTTGGGAAACTTCTGGCTCTGACATAGGCCAACAGAAGCACGCGGCACCTTAGTTCTTAAGGCATAATGGCATTGCTGACCATCAAATCTACATTCACGTTTGGTATTAACAAAGAGTGGAGACTGTAAGCTAAAATCCCAGAGAGGGGCAAATGATACCATTGCTAATTGGCTTTGGGTTTCCACCTCTCTGTGGGTTTTGTAATTACATGTAAGCTGCATTTGATTTCGAGGGCTCTGCTTGTATTTCTAACAGTAGCGCTTTCCAGTCTTTATCGGATGATCCCCTGGAGACCTTGCACTAAGGAAAAAAATAATAAATGTGATCAACCACACGCTTCATTTCATATGTTCAGGCAGACTTCTACAGCAAAATGAAACAGATGCCATTTAATCTACCACACACGCAGGCAAGTGACAACTTGAGGAAGACAGTCTGGAGTGCGTCAAATCACAAGAAGGGACTTTTCTTGATGATTTCCCAATGCAACCAATTAAGTCCACTCCCTGCGCGCTGCCTGGCCTTGTTTTTCAATTTTTCATGATTTCTTTTTTTCCCTAACAATTTCTCTTGATCCCTTAGGGGTGAGCGTACAAGTGTGCGCTTTCTGCTGTGGAAATGCTCTGACATCGATGCCCCTGTACGGCCATCCTCATTTTAAAGCCTCCAATTGCAAAGCTGAGGAAAGTTTGGCCAGCTGACTTTTTTAGCTCTCTACACGTATCTCCTACTACTTTAAGAGAAAATTCAGGCTTGTCTGCAAAAGAATTGTTTCACACTTCAACACGTAACTGAAGAGGTACCACTAACACGGCGTGAGCCATCACGTAACAATTTACTGGGGAAAGGGCTCGTGTTCAGTTCTTAAGACTGTTCTTCATCTCCTCCTCTGCACGTTTGGCTCCAGCCACGAGTGGCAGTGAGATGTCTGCTCTGCTGGAGGCTCTCCCTTTCAACTTACTCATCAAGCCTAAGTTTAATTCCCTGCTGTGACAGGAGGAATCGGGGACAACAGTTATACTCTAACCCTACCATAACTCATCCATGTGGGTCCCCAGTGAATGATTCTCTACATAATCACTGTAACGAGTTGTGATAACGTGCTCCATCAGAATGACTATCTGATTTTAAAGTCTTGTGGAAAGAAAAGTAAGCAAAGAAATTAAGGGAGAAAACAGTCCATTTACATGCTAAAAAATAAGAAAATATGCTTGTATCTCATCACTATAATCACTTTGATCGGGCTAATTTTCATCATCTAAATTTTATCTGTGATCATTTTAAGTAGTTATATTTATTCTGCACTATCAAATTGCTGATTTGTGAAGGCCATTTACAAAGACCATAACTACACCATTCAATACACTCTAAAAATCTGAAGTTTCTCCATACGCCCTACATTAATGCATGAGTGCCCGTAACTCACTCAGCACTTGAGTCAGAGCAGGTGAATATTAGGACAGCGTATGTCAGAAGATTCCTGGAACTCCTAACGTGCTGGGAAGATTTAAAGAGCAGCTAGAAATCACATCTTTTATGACAGCATCTCCTATTCATGTTTTATTTATGTGAAAGTCAGTCAAGGAAGTAAAGTGTATGTAACTCTTCTACTAACTCTTACTTGCCCCATTTCTATCCAAATAAATTTAGTACATATCCCAGAAGGAACTCTGGAGCTGCAAGCATGTTGATGTACATTTAATAAAATGGAAGAAAACCAAAGTAGATAAAAAACACCAAAACAAACAGAAATGCTCAGTCCAGGCCCTGTTTCTTGGCCCACCTGGCACTTAAAACCCCCTTTATATTTTCACCAACCCAAGGCCACATAAGCCCAGATTATATCCCAAGATAAAAATGAAGTTGAAAAGAGCTCCAGAGCGCGAGAACTAGATTAAACCATTTGACACGTACTTCATCCCTGGCCTGCCAACATACAGCGCAGCAGCAAGCAGGCCCTGTCTGTCAATACAACCCATTTGTTTTATTGCTAACCCACCGAAGGTCTGCAGTCCCTGTCCAGTTTGCCGACGTTAAAGCTGACACTCACTCATACATCTTGGTTACACCCAGTTTTAGTGTCGCAGTGGGACATATTCAGTGACTGCCAGCTGACCACATCAGTATTTCCAGCAGCACGGACCATCACCAGCTGCTACCCGTATGACTGCAGCCAACTAGTCTTGAAAGTAGTTACCTTGTACCCAAGTCAGAATTTTGACGCAGAACACAAAAACTCAGCAGATGTTGGAAAATGCATCCAAAAAGCTGGTAAATATTTGGCCAGAGGGTCTGGCCCTGGCTTCCCAGACTGGCCAGACTGAAACATCAACTGCAGCAACAAACATCTGTACAGTCTCATCACGTAATTCATCAGAGCACGTAGCTCACAGCCAACAAGCAATACTCTACTAGACTTACAACACCTCAAGCCTAAGCATGCGCGATACATTAATGATGGGCTTGTGATCGTACCATGGTATCTAAATTTCTGTTACCTTGCCCGAAAAGTCTGACACCACCTCCCTGGCTAGGACGCCAATATAGGCAATATAGTATGCCCATATGGGCTGGCAGTGGGCCTTGACCCTCGCTCCTCCCCCTGACCAGGTGGGATTCTTCCCTTTCTTCAGCAAACTGCTAGAACTGACGTGACTGCTCTGCCATGGGGAAAAGTCAACGAGGAACTTTGTTCAGGCTGGTGGTGGCGGGGCTCTGTCGCAGCCAGCACCGCCTCACCTTACAGTCTCCCCGGGACAGGCTCTGCCTTTCCAGATGCCAGATTAACACCTCCCACCCCACACAAACGCACTCTCTGCCCTATCCACCACCCCAGGAAACCCTCAGGCCTTTGTCCAACAGGTTTCACAGTAACACAGCTGGAAAGGGTACAATGATAGTGAAGAGAAGCACCAGTATCATGAAAGCCACAAGAGATGTGTCGCTCAACGTATTCCGATGTTTAACAGTACAGTAGGCAATGCAATTCTAGAAAGCCAGTAAGACACACTGCAATACCAATGTAGGCACACAGAAATGCAAGTGGACCCCTTACATCTGAAGCGGTAAATACCAGCTGAACAACAAAAAAAATAAAATCTTGCTCTTGCAACTCAGAAATCAGAAACCCCACGTCTCCCAAAACTTCAGTGCTAACTCTCCACTTCCAGAGCTCTGTTCCAGCTGCTCACCTCAGCCAGCGTCTCTCCACATGCATCCTCCAGAGCGCACGGTGCAGTGCTCAGCGCGACAAGAGCAAAGAGAAAGTCACGAATGACACCGTAAAGATGTTTGTTCCACACACAGTTGCAGCTCACACTTCGTTAACGTCTGTTCCTAAACGACAAGTTTATCTGTTGCTTTGACGCTAGCTGGCTCATGCCTGCCTAACCATCCACCACCAACCCACCAGCGGTTTGCTTCCAAGAAATTCCACGTAATTTACTTATCTGGCAAAAAAAATCATACACCACATAAGCCTTTTAAAGGTGTCCATAGCAAAGGGGATGTTTGATGAGGTCTGTAACGTTGCTAATCAATCACTAATGGCCAACACCATTTTGGATGTTTACACAAGCCTGTAACCGACCCTCCCGCTCGCCGGGTCAGTCTCAACTAGTCTCACCCCTGGAAAAGTCAAAATATTGAAATAATAGTGAAGTAAAATGACACTAACACTTCAGCAGTCTTTGGCATGAAATTGGGGGAAAGCCTCCCGTGATTTGCTTTGGATTTGTTTATCTGTTCTAGATTTGGGTTATATTTCCCCTCCTGCAGATTTCCATTTAGTTTAACATCTATACCAAAACTGGGCTGCTATTGTTATGCAAATTGTTTCATTCAGATTTCTTTTTATAGCTGCTTTTGTTTCAAAGGCTTGCACAACTTGCTAAGGAACTCATGCTTAAAAAACCTACATACTGAAAACAAATTAACATTTTCTGCAGGAGGTTTCAAATATCTGTACAAAGTAGAATTAAAAAAGAAAACAAATTAATTACCCTTTTGATTGGGGTATCAGAAGTGAGGCTTTTAAAGTTACTTGAAGATTATAACGGAGGAGTTTGTTCAGACACAATGCAACTCCAAACACAAAAGTACCACTGGTTCTAATTATGTACTTTCCCCAAAAGAGACTTTATTTTGGGCACAGAGACACACACACATCCTGCTTTTCCAAAGAAGCTTCTTTAGGACCACACTGCACCACTGACGTCCCTCTTTCCAGCCTGAGGCCAGCGCTGGGCTGTGCGTCACAGTGTTGTACGTACCGCAGCACAGAGCCGACACCAAGGAGATGAATGCGGTTATGGTTAGAAGACGACATCACACCCAGACACAGCATATGGATAAATGAGATGGGTTTGTCTGACAAAGGATTGGTCTTCAATAACATTAGCCACCCCAGTGCTTATTTCTAGCCAACTGTAGAGTTGGTATCACAACTGCCTTTTTTAATTAATTTATTTATTTTTAAATCAAAATGACTTGCTCTTGCAGTCATTTATATTGGGATTGCCTTTCAAACACAGGAAAAGCAGAGAGGAGGTGTTTCCACTGACATTCTTCAGTTAACTTTCATCTGCCTGTAGCAAGAAAATGTACTTTTCACCTCTGCACTACAATGCCTTCTGCCGTATTCTTTAATGATGCTTCTAGCAGTAACTGGCAAAGAGGATTCTGAAATGAGTTGTTTCTACAGCTACTGGATATAATGAAGTTAAAAAGATCTAGAACCTCCTTGATATTTTATCAGTCAAGACGGCAAAAGAAGATTCCCCATTATCGTTAGGAATGCAACGTTCTGAAGAGTGTTGATTTTAACAGTTCTGCACATCAAAATTCACCAGAAGTCAAGGAAAATAAGATGTTTTTTCCTCTGTTGTTTTTCGAGGAGGAAAAGACTTCATGGTTCAAACACTGCATGACAGAGTCTTTATAACTTCTACAGATTCTGTGAGTAGATTATTGGGATGTTTATGCCATGAATTTCACTAGTTTAATCAGACAGCAAGAACAAGCAGCAATGCAAATGCAGACAACTTCCATTAGCCCAATAACCCAGTTCTTGACTGAAGAATTCAAATCAAGGACAGCTTTGTCCCATCCAGGCATCCGTATATCCCCGAACAACGGCAGCTCCTCTCTCAATGAACAGTCAATACACCACAAGTGTTACAAGACAACCCTCGAGCTTTCTGAGCTACTGAGACTCTACATCCTAAGTTAGGCTTGACTTCAGAACTGCCACTTCCACAAGCTGAAAAGCCTAGAAAAGTGGAAACAACAAAGCATTGTTGGCTGAGTAGAAGAGTTCACAGAAAAGACGAAAAACAGAGCTGCTGAGGCTCCCAAAGGAACGATCCATTTTATCCACGAGTGAACGGAGAGTCCTAAGGGGAAGAAATACACAAAGAACCCCAGAGACCTGGCGAAGAAACCCAGCTGATACCAATGGAAGATCTCAGGTTCTCACGTTCTGCATCACATTCTCCAGTTTCCATATGCAACACAGGAACATTAGACTCCTACTCACCTGAATGCCATACCTGGCATCGGTATAAATGAGTAACTGCTCTTGTCCTCACACACTGTAGCAGACCAAAGAGTGGAAGATTTGTACAGATCCAACAGAGAAAAGAGAAAAAGGCCTTATGCTTGAGGAGATAGTTATGTTAAAGTGGAGTATTATAAACATAAATCACAAACAAGGTGAAGCTGATGATCCAGAAAGTAACTCTCAGGCATATTCTACAGAAGTATATTTAGACAACCAAGTAGGAATCTGCCCGTCTTCACCACTTCCATCTTTTCCCCCTTGTCTTCCCTGAAGCATGCCATTTGGAACATCTCTCTTATGAGGAAAGGCTGAGGCACTTGGGTCTTTTTAGTCCAGAGAAAAGAAGACTGAGGGGGGAATCTTACTAATGCTTATAAATACTTAAAAGGAGGGTGCCGGGGGGATGGGAACAGTCTTTTTTCGGTGGTGCCCAGTGATAGAACAAGAGGTAATGGGCACAAAATTGAATATAGGAAGTTCCATCTAAACATGAGGAGGAACTTCTTTCCTTTGAGGGTGGCAGAGCACTGGTACAGGCTGCCCAGAGAGGTTGTGGAATCTCCCACTCTGGAGACATTCCAAACCCACCTGAACACTGTTCTGTGCAACCTCCTGTAGGTGACCCTGCTCTGGCGGGAGGGTTGGACTAGATGATCTCCAGAGGTCCCTTCCAACCCTGACCATTCTGTGATTTTGTCAGCATAGATAGATGTCCAACCAGATTAGACGTTAAAGGTGCATTGCTAGCTAAATCTCAGCTGCTTGCATAGAGCCATTAGCCAGTTACCAACTCCAGGGCTACAAATTTGCTAGGCAATGAAAAAAGAGACCTTGGAGTCAAAGCCAAGCAATGGACTTGACAGTTTTCAAAATACCGTAAATAATACTGGACTTCAGCAGTTGTCATCAGTCACACAGAAAAGCTCTGTGCAGTAAGAAGTGTGCCGCAATGCTGATAGGAGAGAGGTTTTACACTTGTACAGACATAAGCAGCAGACTTTCACAGTGCAATACCCTGTTCAGACTTCCACGCATCTGCCCTTTTAGTGCCACAATACACAGAAGATCTGGCAGACCAAGTGCGATAAGAAATCAAGTACACATTTAGGAAATCAGTATTGTTTTAAACACAATTTTAGAAAGCTCAGGGAATTAAAGAAGAAAAAGATCAATATCATAATGAAAAGTCATTGAGTACTAGGAAGATTTTTCAATATTTAAGAGCCCAACTACAAAAACTCTCTTTAATTCCAGATTTCATAGAATTACATTGCATATGATTGAAATATCTAATGAATTATTAAGCAGCAGAACGGTATGATCAATGCAACAAAACAAAAAGCAGAAGTCAGTATCATATAATCCAACAAGTTACACAAAGCTGTGTATTCAAAACCTTACAGACCAATGCTTTGATCAGTGACAGTGAATGGAGAGCCACATAAATCAGAAGTTTATGAATAGACAAGAAATAAGAGTCTTGTAACTTCTTGCTGGTGGTGTCAACCCAGTATCTGTTGCTAAGGCATAAGTTGCCAAGAACACCCTTCGGTGCTCTGCTCCGTTTGTATTATCAATCCCAAGGCTCATTCTAGCTTCTCTTACCATGAGACTCTCTACAAAATTTAGATTTGTAACCCTGGTGCCCCTATCTCTGTCCTTAGCCACAACCTAAACTATAAATCAAATAAGCCAAACCACCCAGCACAGAACATTTCATAAACCGCTTGCAGCCATCAAACCTGCAGACCCTGCTGTGTGGATATGGATAACTCTAACTCTCTCCGATGCTGTTCATAATCCTAATCTAACTTTATCTTGGAGAAAAACGTATACCATTCTTTTCTTCTGACACAACAGGCTTACAGACACTGAAAGACCTGCCAGTAAAACTCTGCAGTTCCCCTCCCAGATCTTAAACTCATGCCTAATTCTCTGGGGTACAGTTGACAAGACATCCATAACCCTCTTGAGCAAAGCAGAACTACGTCTCCCCAGAAAAGTCATCCCAGTTTTGGTTATTTCTCCTTACCTTCCACATCGTCTAAAGATCTTTCTTCACTCCACCCGTACCAACCCAAGAATACCAAGGCAGATCTCCTTCCCCAGACTCAAGGAGACAGTTTCTTTAGGCAGCTCAACTTCAAAGACAAATCATTCCCCCCATAGCTAGAAGGGTTATTTTAGAACAATTTCAAAATTGTGAGAGCACATGGTCTGACAAGCAAAGGAAAATTCCATTTACAGATCAAAGAAATAACTGTACAATTTGGAAGCTATTTCTTTCTTATAAAACAATCAGCTGAATAGTCCTGCATATGTAGGAGTAAAATTACCAGAAGTGTGAAGCACTTAAGTTCTGTACTCTTGGGCATATAACTATTGACTCTTGTATATACAGCTCACACAATGCAGTCTCTAGCTGTTTTCAAGATCATGTACACCTGCATTAGAAAAGTAAGATTCAATCTTGTATTAAAAAAAATAATAATGTAAATTACCCATTTCTGTACATCAGCTTAAAGCCACTCATTTTTATATATAAATAGCAGCAAGGCTACTAGTCAAATGTTCAATCTTTCAACACGTCGCCTTGAACACATAGCTGATGACTTCCTTCACTACATATTCTAATACCTCAATTACCAATGCAGAGTCTTTTTTCTTTTTTTTTTCTTTTTTTTTTTTTTAAGCTGGCTTTTTACAGCAAGCTGTCAACTATGACATAAAACTTATGCACACGCGAGATTAAGAAATGCATCTTGACTGGCCAAAGGCAATGCACAATATGCAGGAAATAAAGTCGTTAATGTATAATGGCACAAACGTCATGACTTTATAGCTTATTCATAATAATTAAATTGTTAAAACAGTAAGAACAGGCTACACAGAATAAACAGGTGCAGTTTTGCAGGATGAGGCTGTCATGCAGGTATTTTACAGCTATTCAGTTCAGAAGGTATGGACCTACATTCATGATTTCTACTTTTTCCAGTTTAACATTTTTTTTTCTTTTTCCCTCTCCTCCATACAAGAACCAGAAGAATTTAACATAAGTTAGAATACCAACAGTCCCCTCTTCCCAACCAATGCAGCAGTAGCCTATGGGCTACTCAAACCGTATTTTTTAAAGTCAAGAATTAATGAAAACAATGCCCAAAAGTAATTAAAATCTTATTTTACACAAGAACAAAAATAGTATTTTGACACCTCTGGAAGAGAAATCAGAACTATGAAAAGTCACTGCTGAAGTTCTGATAAACACAACGTTAACTATTCAAGTCATCAATACACAGAAACACAAAAGCTGCACTGAAGAACTGTTGCCATCGTCTCCGAAGCAGATTAGGATCATGGTTTGCAATACCAGGGTGTTTTTTGACTGCAACAGAAACTAAATTTAGACCCAGTTACATAAAAGATACTAATAGCCTTAACACTTTTAATCGGCGTAAGAGGTTTAGAGATACACAAATGATTTAAAGTCAGTTGACGAGTTTTATACTGCATTTGCAATATTGTGCATTAGTAAAATCAGGGAGATTATGAAAGAAATACTGAAGCAGAATAAAATTACGTAAAACATGAAAAGCAGGCTATACAGAGTGACTCCAAACTTTGAGACCAATAGAAATTTTACCAGAATACATCAAGAACATAATTTCTCTATAGATTCCTGCAGCAGGGCCAACACAACCTACCCAGGCATCGCAACGCAAGTACCTGGTACGTTCAGAAACCAGGCTGGACTCTCTATAAATGCAGCATTAACTCGTGTGATCCTACAAAGGGCAAGAAATAAAACGCTTACTCTCTTCCTACTGTTGCACACTGCTGATCCGTAGTTCGCGCAGCAGCACGCAGCAATCTGGCAGGCTCTCAAATGCCAAGTCTGGCACGGTGACGGGCAATATGCTCTGCCAGCTGTGCCACTCCTTCAGGAGCTGCAAAATTGAAAAAAAAAAAGAAAAAAGAAAAAAAAAAAGATTTCCCCAATGCCTTTTAAGGCTAGTTCATTATTATAGCTTGCAGAGCACCTGCCAGTAATTTATGAAGTATTGATCACATCACGCTCAGGTGTTTTTCTTCACAGCAGCTAAACAAGTTCCCTGAAAACAACAGAAGACAGAACAATATGATCCTAATACAAATAATCACTTGGATAAGCTACAACTGTTGCCCTAGGCATGTGGTAAAACTGCAAAATAGGCGGCAGCGTTCCTGTATGTCCCATGTCCCACTTTTTGATGTGTAATCCACACCATGAAAACATTTTCAGGTTCCCATCTTGAAGCATGTGCAACAGGCCAGTTAGCTAAATGGGGGTAACCTTTTTTTTTTTTTCTTACTTGAATAGTTCCTTGCACAATGTCATCAGAAAGTATTCCTTAAAAGCCTGGTTCTATCACTGCGTACTAGCACATACAGAAATGAAACGGCTGACAGTCCTACTGCATTTTAGTGACGACTAAGTTCTATCTATGTTCCATTTTTTTCTTCCAAGGCTCTTTCAAAATCCTCTTGTACAATTTTTCTATACAATTTGAGCGTTACTGCTGATACAGACATATTACCTCCCCCCTTCAGAATTATTTCTGAGAAACACTGGTAGTAACAGCTGAGATGAGTACACTATAAAACTTATCCAGATGGATTTAAAAAAGAGGGAAAAAAAAAAAAAGAGACTTTTAAGCAATTACTGTAAAATATACCTTAAGGCAGTATTATCACCGGTACCTGGCCAGTCACTTTTGAAGCCAGTTGTTCTTTCTAAGAAAATATAGAGATTTGGAGAGGAAGCAGTAGTTTCTCCAGATTAAATTAACTGCAATGGTTTTACATACAACTGCGACTTTAAACAAACCCCAACAAAAGGCTCGCTTTCAACTTCTAAGCTATTAATCACTTTTTCTTTGCAGGAACTCATTCCCAGTGATCTAAGCTGGCTCACTCTAGATTAGAGTTCGTGTTCCAATTTACACAGCTGCAAAGCAGGCCAGAAAATGACTGTGCTCTCTGTCACAACATTATGGCTTATGCCACAACTGCTGAGACAACTAAAACCAGACCCCGTACAGACACGGCCACGGGGTGAAGGGACAACTCTAAGAAGGTAGCCATGAAACCACCAGCTGGAGAAACCCATCACTCCAAGCGCTGTTACTTACCAGTTGGGTTGCTAAGAGTTCTTTCTTCATAATTGACACCTAAATATTCCTATAAACTGATTAGCCACAAAGGAAAAAAAAAAAGTAATTTTGGTTGTATCTAAACCAATCCTTTAATAGATTGGAGATGGAACAGTTACTTAGCTGCAAAAGTTCTGGCATTGTTACTTGACATTAAATATTACGCTTTATTTTCTACATCTTAAATACCAGCACGGGCACCATAGCCACTATGTGATGAACTCTTTCCATCAGTTTCCCCATGTCATTTTCCCAAGTCAACTTTACAAAAACTGATACCAACCTTGGGCTGAGTTGGACAGAAAGTCTGGGGTTTGGTTTTTTTTTTCTTTAACTGAAATCGCCATCACTGCAAATTTCTTTAGAACCATGTGTCAAAAATACCTTTTAGAGAAGTTTTTAGCACTTCAGAAAAACTGCACTGAAAATAGAAAATATTTAAGAAAAGCCTACACAACTGAAATCATGTATTTGCTCGTTACCAAAATTTGTGAATACCAGATTGCAGTTACAAACTATACTTTTTGGCAGATGCTTAGCTCATTGTCATTCAGCTGTTGAACCCCAGATCCAGCTCACATCACCTAAGAGGATTACACAACACCACACAGGTTATTACTGCTTAAAGCTCGTACACCGAACTTGCTTCTTCATAATGTTTTGAATTTCTATGGATCCTTCTTTTCCAGGAAAACAGCTACACGGCTTATTAGAAGTCCTACTCAAAAATGCAATCTTTTATTTTTCACTTCCTATCACAGTGGTAATATAAAACCTATCAAGGAGAGTAAAATTTAAAAGCGCGCTGTATGAAACAATCTAGTTCTCCCCTATCTTTATATCTCCCATATTTATCAAACTTCCCCCCTCTACACATAAGAAAACATACTTGTCAATTAATAGGTATTTTAAATATTACTTCTATATTCCTGTTCTACCACTGCAAGCAAGCATTACTGAGCTGAAAGGAGTGATTTACCACTGAACTGCAACCACTCTTCAGAATTTCTCTGCCAGAAACACTAAGACACCTTTTAAGACAAGGTGTTAAGAATTTTACTAATGTAATTAATTTAGATCGATCCAAAACAACACGCTCTTTCATCCCCTGGTTAACACTGGTCAAGCAGTGTGAAGTACATCAACAGTTCACAACATATACTGCTTGTCATGCAGGGAGGGTGCAATTTAAGACCACCCAAAACATTCAATGAAATATTTGCCCTGCTGGCAAACTTCACGGAAGATGATTTTCTACAAAAGCTTGTGTTATTGTAACAGAAGCTTTCAACTTCACTGGAAGGAATAAAAGTACTCATTTTTAAGATGAATACTGCTCAGATCAGCTTTGGCTAACTACCTGTTCTGTACTTGCGGGAAACCAGCCACCCAACTGATGCCCATTTGCAAAATAAATCCGAGTAATGCAAATTTTGATGTTTGTGTCGTATCTCTCTTCCAATCAGAAAGAGTCTCAGAGAAGGTAAGGCTTAAGATTGTTTAAAGTATTTTTTAAAATAAATTTCAACAGGCAATTTTAAAGATTCTTTTGATCTAGTTTCATTATCCCATTTTGAAGTACCATCGGTTCCTTACAGAGTTTTCAGATCAAGACCTAAAATTCTGTTTACTGGATACATTTGACTGTGAGATCATCCTCCCCAGTGCCACCTCTCTAAAACTATGAAAACATCTGTAAAAGCCATGAAACAGAATATTGTGCAATGTTCAGATCCTTGAAGCAAGATTTCTTTTGCCAAAATCTCCAAAAATTTTGGTGGTTTAAGTGCTTTACCCAAGCAATACCCTTTCCTAACTGAAACATTAACACCATGACGTTAACACCATGACATATTATCAAAGAACTCTTGATTCTGCACAATGTGTTTTAGGGTACAACCATCTAGAACAAGTGTTTAGCTTGGGGGTGGGGGTGTGGCAGGGTGTCTCTTTGCTTGTTTACTCCAAATGAATACTGTTTGACTGCAATTAAAAGCTAGTACAGACACAGGAGAATTCTTACATTTCCAAGCCAAGTTTTACAAGCAAATAGATCGTCAAATGCTCTCACGAGACTGTTACTCTGACTGAATGCAGGGCATACCACCTTTCCATTGACAGCATATTTGAGAAGCGCATATGGTTAAGTCTAAATCTTGTTCAGGGAAGGAGAAGAAGAAAGATTTTCAGCTTCACCTTACCTCCGGTACATACTGTCAAAGTGAAATGATTAAAAATGAGACTGTCACCCACACAAAGTTATTTAACTCCAGGGTAAAGCTGTTTAGACAGTGGGAACAGCTTAACAATTATTTCTAAAATTATTTTTTTTATTGTTACAGAGTTCTGTTTCTACATTCCCTTAATCTTTCGAAATATGTCTTCATATTCTACTACATAGGCACAGGAAGAAGAGAATACAAAAGCTGTGATTTACCCACAAATACTATAGACTTTGGGGATGGGGGAAGGCAAGTTTCTGCCTTTCCTGTGTCTCCACACCCCCTTAGCTCTTCTTAGCTGGGGAATCTCAATTATCCAAGACCCTGGGAAGGAAATATTTTTAAATGGTCAGTAAGTACCAAAACTAGGTTTGACTTGAAGTTATTATTCTTGCCCTCAAGAGCAATAGAGCAAAGACTAAGAAATGGTACTCCTTATCACATTTTTACTGTTATTGAAGAAAACGCAGAAGTTGCAACATACAGCTCGCAGTCCACGGCAGCACTGACATTTTGTGGAGGTAAGGGGAAGTGAATCTTTCAGTTCAGATAGAAACAAGAACCAGATTAGTAAATCTGACAATTGCACACAGCAGTTCAATAATTGTTTCAATTTTACTTCAGTTCCACACCACTTACAAGTAATGAACGCAGAGCGGAGGAGCACGCCCGCCCCGCAGCGCAGCAGCAGCCTGTGCTGTATTTACTACCGATGTCCTGTACTCCCCTTCAGCCCTCTCACCACCAGAATTGCCCACAAACCCAGTTTTCCTCAGCTGGGTGATGACTACTATCACCTTACCCGTCAGCTTTCTAGGTCTGATTTCAAGCCACACTCATGCTGAATAGACTAAAAAAGAAAGTTAGCTGTTGTGCTCATACTCGAGTCTTTTCCCTACTGATGGCACTAACTGCCGTTCTCCTCTTTACCAGAACACACAGGAATTTAATGACTGATAACACTAAACTTTTGTTAAACTTAGATGAATTTGAATCAATAGGGGGGAAAAAAAAAAAACCTAAAAAAACTGATAGAAAGGTTTATGATCACACTGTCTTGTCTTTACCCCTTTCTTAAAAACAGCACTATTTTTAGTTTGATTTCCTAAGGGTTTTTTCTTTATTAGTATATTCCATGCAGGCATGTATGTTCTCTGCCCACCATAAGCCCTCCAGTTAAAAGTCCTAAGGCAAATATGATTATGTACAAAGTAACTCACTTTATAAAAGTTCATTAGTATTGCAACAATAGTAATACAATAGTATTCACCAACAAGCATCCAGTATCATAGAGATTTACATTGCATTGCTACAAAACAGCTACAAAACCAGAGCATTTCTATGAACTCCTCACTGTCAATATAATGGAAAATAAACATTTGTCTACACTGTTGGAAAAAAAAAAAAAAAAGCATTGAGCCATTCAGTCATTCCTAGCCAAGATTTTTTTGTGTAACAAAATACATTCTCACTCAGCATTAAATTTTCAAGTTTTTTACATTTTTAGTTTACAGTTCTAGCAGGTGTTCTGTTTTTTTTTTAATTTTTGGATGGGTTTTTTTAATACAGTCTGCAGTTTTAAGTTATTATTTTAAACAGAATAGATAGTCTGTAGATCAGATAGAAAACTATTTGTCAAGAATGAATTGCAAAGTAAATTATCTTTCCATTGATAGCCCACAGGGCTATTTTTTGCACTTTTTCAAAAGGTTTTATTTAAGCATACATGCAGAGAGCACATATTACATTGCTGTTGGATGTAAAAACAAGCAAGCAACCCTCCACTGCCGAAGCTGGTGGTTCACAAGTGGAGAGGAGAAAAAAGTATTGAATAAACTCTCAAGAGGCCATTTGTTTGCATAAGTTCATTTCTGAAAAATTAAGGCGTCCAAAACTGTGCTCATTTTCACCTAAAAAGTAAGGTCAATTCCTAGCATCAGCAGCTACAGTAAGTCCCACTGTCAACTAGAATGAAAAATGGCACAAAACATGCAACTAGAATGAAACATGGCACAAAAGCATTAAATACATCACATGAACTCAGATTTCAAGATAAAGGATCTTCCTGGACTTGGCTCATAGCACTCTGAACAAAGAGAAGTGCATGGATAAAGGCTTTAGACTTTGAAAGTATTAAAATCAGAACTCAGAAAAGATTTTATAGTTGGCAGAATTTTGCAAAAGCCAGAAGTTACAAATTCTATGAGTTTGTACAGAAGTTACTCTGAAGCACACAATTACTGGATTTTAAACTGCCTGACAATATTATCCAGTCTTCTTAGAGTACCTTTCCAAAGTAATTTTTTGATCCTGGAGATTAATACTTTATATAGAACATGAAATGCTGTTCTGGAACAAATCACGAAGATTGAGCAGATACAACATTAAGATGCAGCCAGAGTAACACTGGGGGAAAGTTCAGGCACTCTAGCTTTAAGTGGGCTATTAAAACTGTAGTTTAACTCTGCTCCATTTAAAAAAAAAAAAAAAAAAAAAGGAAAAAACAAACCAAAAACCACCACACAAAACTCAAAAAGAACAAAACCAAAAGAAACCCACAGTTCCCTATCTAATCTGACTTTAGAACAGAAGAATGACTTCTATATATTTTGTACTCTTTGGCAGGGCATCTATGAAACCAAAACATGTCTTGACAAATTGAACCTTTCCTGAGAAGGGTTCATAGTCGTGAACTCATTTATAATGTGTTATGTGGGAGACAACAAGTCATAACAGTTTGAAAGTCAACAACATGGAATGTACCAACAGAAGAATGACAGTAACAGTTATTTACATGTTCAGGGTAGTTAATTGTTCTTTATGCATTAGGTTTCCCCTGTATAAATTAGAAAACTACAAAAAGTCAAAATTGGGAGAAGTCCCCATTGTCTTTAAAAGTAAAAACATCTTTGCAGCACTTTCCTTAGACAATAGCGTATTGCTCGTACAAAAGGTCTCTTATCCTATAGAAGTCTTGACAGAGACAGCCTTCCAATCCAATGCGCCCTGTTTCAGTCTGAAACAAAAGACGTTTCAATTTATTATCTTTACTTAACTTTCATTTAGAATATTATTTACCAAAGAGTTGAAGACAGAGAACACCTACCCTGCGAACAGCCACCAGATTGTTGCACACAAGAACTCCTCCTACAAATTCAGCTTGTATACCTTCTCGCAACAGAACTTGCTTGAAGTCAGACAGTCTCGGCTCATTCATAAACACAGACTGATGTCCAAGGACCTTTAAATAACACACACAATTTTAATATTTTTGCTACGTAATACCTTCCATTTTTCCAAAGATCTCATCATTGTTGTGTTGGCAGCAGTGTGGCCTAGGCTACTACTCTCTTCTATAAATTAGAAGATCGGTTCTATTTCTGTTCACCTGCAGCAAGACATTTCCAGGATAGGAAGGCCTTAGAAGTCATCTGACAAGTAAAGGAAAAATTTCCTTCTTTGCTGACTTATTAATGACAAATGGAAAGCTGTCATTGAAGATCCTTCTTCCAAGCCATGTTATGCCAGGGACAGAGCTGCAACAAGCTGTACTGCCGATCAGCACGTACTTCTGTGACAGTTGCCATGAATCTGAACAGACTTCAGAGTTGTCACCACACTTACCTAGCACAGACTACATTTAGGACTGCGCAACAGTATCGTTAAAAGCAATTCTAAGATTAAAAGGCACTGTAATCGTTCAATGAAGAGATAAAATAATACCTACTCACATGCAAAGTATTTTAATTTAAGACTAAAGATAATTTTATAGAAAAGATTAATTTAATGAACTCTCAAATCATTACTATAGGAGCAGAGACATATGAGTTGCAAAGATTTCTATCTCAAGTATATGAAGTGTCTTCCACAGCATCAACAAAACATAAAAAAATCCAAGTGACTAAATGCCAACTAATTTCCAAATCTGCAAGTACCAAGTACAAATATGAAACATGCTAATTAAAATCTTATATTCATAAATAGATGGCACTGTATGCTAGACACTGTTAGTGGATGCAAGAGATAACCCTTGCAGAAAAGCATAAAATCTGAACAAAGAACAGTACCAGGTTTAACAAAGAGAAAACCAAACATGAAAAATCAAGTTTCAGTTAGACTTTCATTTGAATAAGATCACAGTATCAACCTCTAAGCAATAGAAAAACACAAATGAATACAGAGCTCTTCAAAAAAGTAGTCCAGGTCAGCATAATTTGGGTACCTCATGAGGTGGAAGAGGTTCCAAAGTAGGAATGATCTCACTCTCCTCACACATCTCCTTGTCATCATCACCGAAGAGGCTTTTCATGGCCTTCTGTTGTGCAATGACACTGGAGTCTGAGGAAGGCATATCCACTTGCATCTCTGAGTCTTCATCTTCCCTCAGCTCTCCCTCTTCCAAAATAACTCCGGTATCCACTTTCGAAACCCGCATATCCAGAACACCATCTATCCAAGCCAACTCAGCATCCTTGGCTTTACAGAACTGAAGGGAGCTGACAAGTGAATCTTTTAACCTGACCTGGGTTGCACAAAAATAAAAGTACTATTAGTTCGATGGAAAAACACAGAGAGAGTCCTTACTTCAAGCTTTAAAAATTAGCAGTTTTCCTGTCACTGTCTCTCTATATAGGTTTGACTCATACTCTTTTGGGGAGTGAAAGGAGGGAGTTGGTATCACTGTTCTATACTTTCAGAGCATAATTTGTATAACTCTCATGTCACCACTCAACTTAAAAGGCATCGGAGATCAATACCTTTTTTGTCTTGGTTTAAACAAAAAAAAGGAGAATCTATGCGACTGCAAACATGACTTAAACTTACAGAAAGAGCAATCAATTCCTCTTAAAACATCAGAAACCTTTTTTTGCAGCCAAGGAGTTCCTTAGTTGGCCTTAGCAACTTTACTTAAAGTTTCTACAGATAAATGTAGGTTACTGAACAGCAGTTCTAAATTTCAACCCTTCAAAAGATTTATAGCTAATATTTTATTTTAAGAAGGGATGTTGTAAATATCAGATTTTAAAGTGACCAAAACATTACCTTACCCTGATTCCTCTGGTGCATTCCAGGACTTTAACCCATTAAACAAAGCCCTATTCTGAAAGGCTGTTACCCACATGAGATTGCTCATGATCCCCACAGCGCAATCGAGGCTGTGACTCTACGAAGGATACTGCAGCTAATTATCCACCTGCAGCACAGTGTGCTCAAAGGCACTGGGATTCTGATGCCCCACTCACATCTATTATTTTCTAATTCAATGTTTCCAGTGTACTTCACCTGTTCAAAAAGCTTCAAGCAGGAAAATCAAACTAAAGCTACGCATAAGACTGAATTTCCCCCTTATATAAAGTTGAAATAAAATACAAAGCAACTACAATTTCAAACATTTTGTGAAAAATCACAATTGTGTAATTTCTTACACACTAGCAATCCTCACAGCTTTAAAAAAAAAAAAAAAAAGAACCACCAAAAAACCCAACAACCAACAAACCAAACACAGAAAACATCCCTGTTTTAAGGCTGTCAGAACTGGATAATTCCAAATAACTGGAACATTCCACTTCTTACAAGGCAACAGATTTTTCTCTGGAAAGAAGCAGAAGTATCTTTTTCCACAATTCTACTGATGTTTTTCTATTAACTTTAAAAGGACAGAAGGAATAAAGGACTAATGCCTAAAATGCATGTGAGAGACTTTCCTCTAAACAACTTCAAAAGCTGAATCGGTACCATACACAATTTTCAAATACTTCACACAAATTATCAAAGTTTTCTTACTCAGAGCTTAACCATGAAAATTAAATGCAATATATTAACACTGTGCAACACATTATCATAACCTCACTTTCCAAGAACCATTACATTAACCTTTTTTTGGAGGGATAGGGGTGTCATTTATTTAACATTTACTTGCTCCTAACTTTACATGTTCATTCTTAGGTACTATTTAGATACGAAGGAATTTTTTTCTCTTTGCTCTCTAAGGCTCCCCTTCAGATTCCAAAAAGAACCCTGAATTGCAAGTAGTGTACAGTGGTACTCTAAATACATGCATTATAAATCTATTCAGACTTGAGTAAAGTGAACCGATGTTCCTATGGACACGAACCTTGCCTTTTGCACTACAGGTAAAAATGCACTGATCTCATGTTTAAGCTTTTAAACACTCCTTATGAATAATAAGCACAAAGAGAATGCTTACCCAGAAGACAGAAAACCACTACCGATGTCTTAATCACACAAACCCAAGTTAACATGCAGGTAGTACCGTCCCTCCTCTCCCAAAGAACAGAAGGCCAAATTAGAATCTGCCAATACAGCTCTACTACAGTTCACAGCAGTTACACAACTAACAAATTCCAGTACCTTACCTGGTAAATGTGAGTTTCACTGGTTGCATCTACAGTTTCATGCAGTTTTGGCACGTAAACTTTAATATCTTTTCCACCAAAAGCTCTGCAACATTCTGCAAGGTCCTGACTGGCCTCAGGTGGTCCATGGACAATGACTAGTTGCCTTGGTTTCATTTGGTTAATGATTTTTTTAATTGAGTCCCCATCAGAGCGTCCTTCATAGTCAATGTATGTAACTCTGGCTCTAGTTTGAATTAAAAACCCAAGAATACTTTTTTTTAGTTTAAAAGATTAAACCTTCAAATGCTCCAAAATATTTCATTTAAAAATGAAAGGTATTTTGAAATTATTCTACATCAGCAAAAGCTGTCAGTACAAGGTATATTATGGAGCAGTAAACCACAGAATTGTCAAAGATCAGCATGTGTGTGTATTTAACACTATAAATACCCTTAATTCACTTACACAGTCATCCGAAACTTGAGATACGCACATATGAATAAGTTCTTCTTTTAACAAAATATATATACATTTGAATACCTATGTTAATATACTATTGTATCATTTGTTCTTCTTCTTTCACTCATCTCCATTACACAGGGAACAAACTGTGAATTTCTTAAGAGCAGAGAACCATAAGACTCTACTGTGCTCCCAGAAAGACTAGTAAAAAACTAACTTAGATAGCTTGGGGGAATAAAAAAAAGCCAACCAACCAAAAGGCAAGCCCTTTCCCACTTCTTTAATTCCAAGCTAGCCTTTTACCCAGTTTGCACCATACCCATGCCACCATTCTAGCAGAACTGACAAGAACAAGAACAACAAAGCCACTCACTTAATTTCCATGGATTCTGTTGCAGAAATACATTTGGTAGGAACATCTGATAAATCCTGGTCCATAGGCTCTTCTCCATTTGTCAAACCAGATTCTAATTTGCTTTTTTCTTCTTCCGTTGCTTGAAGTTCTGGAACTAGAAAATCCTCAGGTCTAAAGAATGAAAGGCATTTTGCTTTTAATAGTCTTAGAGTAAAACCAAAGCAGTACATAATACAAAAATAATCAATGCTGACTATTACTACTGAGTTATTGACAACAATTTTATTACACCTGCCTTCAATATTCCCATATTTGAAGAGAGCTCATTTGGAAAATATCACCTTCCTATCTTAAGAAAGAGCTCTGATATCTTGGGAAATACTAGCAAACTGAGGTTTTTCTAGCACATATTCCTCACACAAATAGGATAAGTACTGCTAGATTTTTCTAGGATGAACAATGTTCTTTCCCCTAAAGTTATCAAAATTAGATGTAATTTAAAGCAGAAAAAAAAGTCAGGTTAAAAAAAAATTAAATCTTCTATCTCATAAGAGAAAAGAAAAAAAAAAGCCTGGAGTGGAAACACATCCTAAGAGGTGTGAACACAGGCCAAGAATCAGCACTCTGCAGCTTCAATCCTATCATAAGCTTCCTGTGAGACTCAGCACAAACTGTCCTAACTGTTCAAAAGTTACTGTGGTTGGAAGAGTATATAGCAGTGCTGCAAAAGAGACAAAGTTATGATTTTTATTTTTATTATTTCTATTTTTTAATTATTTCATAGCTATTACATGTTAGTATGCATTACCACCACATACTTTATAATCTCGCCATACTCATCCCATTTAATTCTTTCTTCAGGGGCTGGAAACATTGGATAAGATTTCTTTGCCTGTTTGAAGAAGCTTCCTTTCCGACTACCTTCACCTTTCATCATCAAATCATGTTTGGTCTTATGTACAGTTGGCTGATCAATATCCTCTTCAGCATCGCTCTCATCACTGGAATCGATATCTGCCCTGAAATGACATTCAAAAAAAACCTAGCACTTTTTTCCTTCAGGTTTAATATTACATAAACACACCAACTGGAAAATAACAGTTGACATGACATGAACCAAGGACAAGGGCAGTTTATGTATCTGAGAAAGCGCTCACTGTCAAATGGCAGATGAAACAGGCCTATCATAACAACAGATTAAAGACAATCATTCCCAATTCCCCAGTGCCCTCAGACAAGTCAATCAAAACTACAATTTTCATTTATCCCTGTAAATGGCTGAAGCAGCAGAATGATCACACAGACACCTCAACTCTGACCACAACAACAGAATGCAGGAACAGCCAACATACTTACTCTTTAGACTGTTCTAGCTTCTTCGCTGCTTCTTTCTTCAGTTTCTCCTTTTCTAGGTATTCTTCAAGTTCTTTTCCTTCCAACTTGACACGTTTTCTCAACTGCAGATAGAATTAAAACTAGTATTACTGTGAGTAGCTGACGTGATTTTAATACTTTTCCTACACACTGCTGACAAGAATATTTGTATTTAAGTACCAAGGGCAAGTACAACTTGTATGTCACATACAAGACAAAATTACGCAAATGCGTGGCACCTTGGCACGCCAACATCATGACAACGGTATCAATTAGTAGTCTACTTTAATAGAAAAGCATTTCTAAAAGTATTAAAATCAATTTAGCTTTACAAACATTTCTTAAAACATCTTCATGAAATATCTCTCCAATAAGTGAATGCAAATACTCTGAGATGAGCAGAGTCGCTAACGTCAAACAAGAAGAACCTGGTGAAGTCAAACTAGCAGCCAAAACAATGGTAACTTTTGTTTCTTGTTTTCTGAACATCAAATTAGAGTATAGGTCACTCTGAATAATACTGAATTCTAGTAATAGTCTAATACTGTAATTCAATGCTTCCAATCCAATCTAAAACTAAAATAAAGCTGCATCATCAGGACTGAAATTATCACTGCTATCCCATAAATTAACAATGTTTACCAGAGAGAAGTAGAGACAGGTATATAAATTATTGAAAATAATGTGAAAGCATGAATAACATTAATTGTATTCTAATTCCTAGCTTTCACTTACCTTTCTAATTCTGGTGGAATATACTACACTAATCTGACTCGATTCTCCCCTCATCCCAAACCAGAGTATTTTCCAGCAAGAATAACCCATCATATATTGCGATCTGTACATTTTCTAACAAAAATACAAAGGAAAATGTTGTCTAAAGATAAATATTTTAAAGCAACTTCATGCTTGCCTCTATGGAGTATTAATTTTGCCACACCACCAAAAAGTATTTTGTAGGTCCTAATAAGAGATTTATTTTTACTTAAGTTTATCCACAATTGGTTAAACATGCAACACACTGTTTTCAGATTTCCCTTTTCCACTAGAAGCATTTTCAGTAGATCAAAAAGGAAACCAAATTCACTTTTGTTCATGTTCCCCCAGATGGCCCACAATAAAAAACTTTGAGATATACAGACAACTCTTACCTCAATATCTATAACTTTTTCAGAAGGATTATCAATCAGGAATCGTGCTAATGTTCCAGGCGTAGTGCGGTAAGTTAAGATTATAGAGTTTTTGGAATCCTGGCACCACTGAATGAAAAGATCTCTAGAAAACCCACACTCCAAGTCAGGTTGACTGGCAAGAACAACTTTCGGACTAGGCACTCTAGCCAGATCAGACAGACTATGACATAAGGACAGATGGCGGAACTGAAAAGGATTGTTTCTCTTGTCTTCAAAGCACCTCATCAACTTGTCACTCATCCATTCAACCTAAAATATGTATTAAGAAAAAGTTATCTATAAGACTACAAGTTTTACAATAATCTACTAACCTGACATGAAGTACAGAATGCAATATGCACATGATTACATCAACGCTTCTCAGTAAGTGTAGAAATAATGCTGAATGTACACAACATAGAAACAAGTACTTCAAGTCCTCTTTTTTAACAGCTATAAACTATGCTAACAAGTCTTGTGATAAAACCAGAAATGTATCAAGAAACATGCCCACAGCCATGACCGGACTCTGTGTTACTTAATCAAGAGATGTGAAACACAAACATACACTATGGAATAAGGACAACACCCAGTGTGTAGCAATTTTTTTACTGTTAAAAAAAAAAAAAAAAGCTTTTGCACACATATTCCATTGTCCTCTTCATAACTGCACTTTAAAATCAAAACAAACCTGTGATTTAGAGAACTCCACTACATTGTAGCTGACGTTATTCAAAAGCGCTAGAGAGTAGACTCCTAATCCTGCATCTTTTGTTCTCCAGATCTGATCAAGAAGTTGAGCAAGTTCAAGAACTCTGCCTGCTGTATCCACGGCTATTAATACGTTTCCATCACCTCGTAATGTCTCCAAAACATTAGCTAAGAAGAATTAAAAACAAAACAAAAACCTACTTAAACTTTGAACCAAAATTAGAATCTTTACGGCTTGTTTTTTTGTTTGTTACATCACAGTAGCAATGAACACAGAAATAAACGAAACTTCAAAAGAGATCCAAAACCGCATTCCCACCAAAATTAAAGGGAGCTGGAGTTTTCTTGGTAGTTCTGAAGATCTCATTGTTCTGATACTACTTTTTCTTTCTTTTTCTTTTTTTATTAAAAAACAACCAGTAAAAGAGAGTTTAAAGAAGGATGAGCTGAGGAAGGTCATTTAAAAATCCCTTAAGAAGAGAGTAATTGATACTGGGTAAAATACAGTGTTTTCAAATACGGTTCATTGTTTTCACGGAAGTGTTTAACCCACAGGGTCAGTACCATCAGAAGACTAATTCAAAATTTTTTAAATTTTAATAAAGATTCTTTGTTTGGATGCTGCTGAATTTCTCATAGAAAAACAATTCACAGTGGCTAATAAATCCCATTACTGCTATTTTCAAGCCCAAACAGAATACATACTCAGTAGCTGTTCATCCCTTTGCTTCCTCCTGGGTTGTACGTAAGTAGCATTAAATGAATCTGTAATAAGCAATGAAGGCCTGCTCAACATTTCCAAGGAACATCCATTCAGATGGCTGTGGAAAAAAAAGGCGAAATGTCACTTTTTTGCATTTCTGTTTCATGAGGAAAATATAAGACAGCTAGCTTCCAGATGTTTGCATGTACAGAAATCAAACTACTCAGTAGCTGAATGTTTCCTGCTTCAAATTTACAAATAAATAAAACTGAGTGGAATGAAGAAACCCAGGGCTAATGCTTGGTTCAAATGGATTAATCTGAATGCAAGTTTTTGCATTTCTGTTTCATGAGGAAAATGGATTAATCTGAATGCAAGCGAAATTAGTGGTCGTCTTAGAGCTGGAAAGGCACTGCTACTTCCATATGTGTTAATCACACACTAGATGCACACCTAACACAACATTTAAGAAATATGTATTACTATGTTGAACTTACATCTCCCTCTTGTGGTTGAAATCAACTGCATAAACAATTTCTTCCTCTCCATCCTTGACAATCTTCCAAATTGTGCCTCCTATCATGTGGCCAGCTGGCAACGGGGTGATTGACAAACCATGTCCTTTGCCTACAAAAGTTTTCAGTATTTTAGGTACATTACGTGTATTAAAATCCATTACTCTGCACAAAAGACAGTAATTTTAAACAACTGAACAGCAAAATTAATACTGGAGAAAAAAGTCAAATGAAGCATGAAAAAACAGTAAGACATCTGTCCTTCCCATCTAACCAGTAACTTCAATTTTTTTTGCAATTCACTTCTATTTTGCCTCCAGAAAAAGAAACTAAAGTGAAGATCACTTCTTCCCCACTGGTTCTCAGAGGCACTGCAGAGCTGCAGCTTTAGTAATAATTAAAATATACATTATCTTCTTAGATGCATCCATCAAGTCTTGTCAAATCACTTCCATTAAATATGAAAAAAGTGTGTTTTTAAGAAGTTGCTCACTAAAATTACTTGTAAGCTGTAAAAGTTGGCAGCACAGACATAGCTTTGCTACAAATATCTTAAAAAAGAGTCAGCAGTCTTTCAAGGATGGTATCCCATTTCTATATTCCAAATTACAGGGTAAGTATTTTGGCAAGCAGCACTCAGGAACTGGGAGATGTTGCATCTCGGAGCCAGGCTGCTGGTGGTCAGCTTGTATGTGTCTCTGTTTACAAAGAGGATTTCCATTTCATTCTGATCTTTAAATTCAACAAGAGTGAAAAGCTGCTGATTCTCCGGATGCCGCAGTTCCTAGCAATAAGCTATACTGAGCATCACTCAGAGACAGTGAAAGCCTTCTCATTAAATCATCCACATGCCGTAACTTAATCTCTGTAACTTACTCACCCTCTAAAAAGCTTTCTTTTGTGTTACTGGTTCCTAAGAGTTCTGAGGTATCTACCACTAGACATGAGCAAATGCTTTTGAGACAAGCAAATTCCAAGAAAAGTTACAAAAACCACAAAAGAGAAACAAACGTCTAAATATAATTTAGCATGACCTCCTCCTCATTAAGTGGAAATTCTATCTGTTTCCACATATACAATTACTGAGGCAAACATTCAGCGGATATAGACTGGGCTACTGAACGCAGCCCTGAAAAATGCACGTGTCAAAACTTACTCCCTTTAAAAAAAAAGTTACTTTAACTCATAACGACTCTGTTGTTTTTCACTAGAAGTCATTTATTGAAAGTTTGGTGACGACTTTACCTTTCAAGTTCACAATCTGAGAAAACTTCAGCTGTTGTATCTTATCAAAGGCTGCATCTACATCATCCAATGTAAAGAGTGTGAAATCTTCAGTATTATGGCGGGACTGAAACAAATAACAAGTATCGAGCATTCAAGAACCTGAGCACTCTACCATATCAAAGACCTTGCGTATGAAAGTATCAACTTAAATATACCTGGTAAAGATCATACATAAACATCTGTCCCATTTTATATACAGGAATAGTTGCATAAATGGCACAATTCAAGCCCATTTTTCCAACTGCATATGGAAGAGCACCAAGGTGTAGAGGGTCAGGATGAGAAAGAAGAACAGCATCAACCTGGTGTACATGTCTATAAAAAAAGGGACAACAGAAGTTGACGAAAAGAGTTCTGTATGGCATTATATGCTCCCTATTATGGCTATTCTGAGAATACATACACAGTCTAAATGCCAAACAAGAAAACTTAAATCCTTCCAGGTTTAGAACAAAGTTTTTAAAATTTTAATTAAAAGTACCAGATATTTCCAAACATTCAAGTACTTAAAAATGCAAGTGACTTCTGCAAACATAATTTCAAGGTCTGAAAGACACAAGTTTTACATTGTTCTTGACTGGAAAGACCTTAATATATACTGGGATACCAGTAGGTACATTAACTGAGGGGCCAAAAACATTATCAGTGCAGACACACTACAAATTGTTTATATATCTAAAAACCTAAAACAGACTTCAACTTTTCTTCTGATGAGAAAGACCAAGTAACAGGACCAAAGACACAACAATCCTTAAACTGATAAGGATCAAATCAAAATATATTTCTTTAAAAACAGAAAAGGTCAAATACATCATTTAAGAAAGTGGCATATAAATTTTAGGGGGTTTATTCATTTTAAAAACAGAATTTTTTTTTCTTGCAAAGCATTGCATAAAATAAGAACACAGACTAAGAACTTACTACCTATCATAATCGAAAAACTTGCAGGCATAAAACATATGCAACAAGTGAAAATACAAGTTGGGCTGAAAGTTTTTTGTTCCCTCACATAGTAACTGGGACACACATGTTCTTGATGACTGTTACAAAAAAGAGGATTTTTATCTAATTGCTTCTCAGATAAGACACTCGTAAAATTTTATAAATTATCTTTAGTACATAATAATCCTCATTTAAAAGACTTCAAA
Organism: Charadrius vociferus; assembly: GCF_000708025.1. Taxonomy (NCBI): domain Eukaryota; kingdom Metazoa; phylum Chordata; class Aves; order Charadriiformes; family Charadriidae; genus Charadrius; species Charadrius vociferus. The sequence continues at coordinate 4,708 of NW_009646406.1, read as the reverse complement.
CACTACAAGCGTGTCAATGTTAGAAAAGTGAATTTATAAAAACAGCATCACAAACGTTAGTTTCTTTCAGGAATTCCCACATTTCAGTCCTAACCTTATAATCAACACTGACATCAGCGAAGCTCCTTGCTGCGAACCTGCAGAAGTTCAGGATTAAAGTCTAGGCAAGTTTATTTCTTTGCAGGGCTGGAATAACTAACAGAAGCTGTTTTCCTGACTGACAGTCCATTCAACTTGAAACATGAGGCAAGAGTTGAACCACTTCTTATTCAGCCTACACACGCTAAGGATTCTTCCATTTAAAACTTAGTTAATCATTCTAAATTAGTTTAGAGCCAAGGTCAGTCTCCCATAAACACTGCTCTGTGTCATGTTTATGATAAAACCAAAACACCAAAGCCAAAACAAACAGAGAACAGTTTGAGAATTACAGTTAATAGATGTCACTCATTAGACTCACAAGAAAAAAAAAACAAGTTTTTACCAGAAATCTTTCAGCAGCATAATTCCCTTCAGATAAAACATACTTCAAACAACAACAAAAAAGAACAATTTTGGATTTAACATCATCATACACATACTATTGCATGGTATTTTGAAAACTTTCAGAAAAGGACAAGACCTATTAAAAAAAAACCAAACCAAAACTTATGCACTGAACTACTTACTTCCTCAGAGAATCAATAATATCCATAGAAAAGTTTTCATCCCAACCACAGTCCAAAAGAAAACGAAATTCATCTACTTGTAACAGATAGCAAAGGGCAGACTCCTCCTGCACCCCAGAGAGCGTAGTCAACTTGATAATCGATGTCATTTTCCTCTCCAAGTGTTTAATCTCCAAAAGAGCTAATCTGTATGGCAGAAGAAGATGTTTCACTGACTAATCCAAAAGAAAAGTCTATTTATTTCAATCTAAACTCATACATTTCTGAGAATATGCAGGATAAGAGTTGTGAATACTGCTCCATGCAGCTACTGGGTATCAATTAAGTCTCAGATACTAACTTTTGATGGATGTAGGCCTTCTGTTATTAGAAAGAGGATTTTTCTACAATAAAGCAAAAGGGATTACGCGGAGCAGCTCCGCCGGGGCCGGCCGGGGACACCGGAACACGGCGCTGCCGGGGCCGCGGCCCCTCAGGCGCGGCGGCTGCCCGGAGCGGGGGCCGGGGGGGAGGAAGCCCAGCACCGGGCAGG
>NW_009646406.1:0-3032 GCF_000708025.1 Charadrius vociferus | reverse complement strand
TCGCCCGGCGGGCCCGGGGCAGCGTTTCTCCGCACCCGGCGGAGCCGGCAGGGCCCTGTCGTGCGTCAGCGCCGAGAGCGCCGGCCCGAGCCCTGGGCAGCGGCCTAGGTGGCCGTGGGCACCCGCGGGTGGTGTGAGGTGTCCCTGTGACACCCGTGGGTCGCCTGTGGTGGCCATGGGGCCACCTGTAGGGGACATGAGGTGTCCCTGTGACACCCATGGGTGACCTGTGTTGGCCATGGGGGCACCCGTGGGTGATGTGGCGTGTCCCTGTGACACCCATGGGTGGCCTGTGATGGCCATGGGTGCACTCACGGGTGACGTGGGGCATCCCTGGGTGATGTGAGACATCCCTGGAGCCTCCATGGGTGACACAGGGTGCCTGTAGGGCACCCGTGGGTGATGTGAGGCAGCCTTGGATGACCCACAAGTGATATGGGGCAACTGTAGGACATCTGTGGGTGATGTGGGGCATCCCTGGGCAACCTGTGGGTGACAGGGGATGGCCACAGGTGACATGTGGTTGGGGGGGACCCATGGATGGTATCATCAGAGTTACTTCCGTGGGTAAATTACTCTGGAACACTCACATGGAGCTGTGTGACCAGGGAGGTCATAGAAGAGATGTTGTACCTCTCTCTGCCAGCTGGCATAAAGCCTGGCTTCCCAGGGCCCGGAGTTGGTCGGGATTATTCCTGGGAGGTCTGTGCACAGATTTGGGAGCTCCAGTGCCCTGTGAGCTCATTGTGTCCTGCGGGAAGGGTCTGACAGCCCTCTGGGTTGTTAGGCTGCTGTGGGATCTGAGCGGGATTAGAGGCTGCAGCAGTTCCCATGTAGGGATGTGTTAGGATTTATCAGATTGTAACTCTGCTGTGTCCCGCCATTCCCACCAGCAGCCATGGTGAACTTTGCCCAAGCTGTGCGTGATCACTGGGTCCACATCCTTGTTCCCTTGGGATTCGTGATTGGATGCTACTTGGACAGGTGGAACGATGAGAAGCTGTCGGCCTTCAGGAACAAGAGCCTGCTGTATCAGAGGTCAGGATGTTCAGCTGCTCTGCAAAGTGCTTCACAGCTCTTTTTAAGAGACTTAAGTATGGGGGGGGGGTCGAAATAAATTGTGGGGGGGGGGGGAGAAAACAATCTGTGATGCTGTCAAAATATTAAAGGGAAGAAAGCCCTAAACCCTCCAGCCAGCGTAGATGAAGGGTTGAGTTCACCAGTGCCCCCCAAAAGCCAGGGCTTTGGGAGCCGCCCCCCTCGGGAGTTAGAGGGTCGTTAACTGCCAAGAAGCTCTGTGTCCCACAACCTGGGAACCGTCGTTTTGTCTCTCTGTAAAACTTCAGTGGGAAACACAGGGCTTGAATTTTAATTTTCAGCTTTTCAGTGGATTATAGCAAACTTCTGTCTTGAAATGATCACAGCACTTTTTAACTAAATACTTCTATAAATTTGTGTCATTTGAAAATAATAACCAAGCTTTTGGAAATTAATATTTATGTCGGCAGCTGCTGTATCTTCCCTGGGGGTGCAATTATAAAATCTGACCCCTTTGGGCTCGCAGCTGACCTCTTGGGGAGGGTTTAGATGACGTAACGCGTTGCCTCATCTGTGCCACATCTCCTAATTCTGTATTAGTCCGTAGGGTTAATGAAACAGGAGAAAAAAAATCACTCTGCACAGCATGGACTAATTAGTAGTAGGTAGTTAAGGTTTCGGTCCACTGAAGCTTTGGGAAAAAAAGAGGAAACTTCTCAGTATTGAAAGATTTTTAACTGACAATGATCACAAGGAAAGTTAAATTTATGCATAACTCTCAAAATTAAGGTATTCTAGAGTAATTGATTACATTAATTAGTAATTATTCCTCAAAAAATATCCTAATTTTAGTCTCTCCTCTGTTTTTTTGCAGAGAGCTGAAGCCTGGTGAAGAAGTGACATGGAAATAAAGGCTACTGCCGAGGCGGAAAATATTTTCGTTCAATTCATCTTCTTCTCTCAGATGTTGGAAGAATGGGGTGGTGGGTTTTATCTCCAGGGAATATGTAAAGCTACAGAAAAGGACACCTGCAATTCGTTAGGGCTAGTTTAATTTCCAATCTTATTTTTCGGAAGATGTAATTACACGACCAATAGGTGTCCAGAAATTCCATTAGTCCCTAAGCGTTGAGAAACTCCTGTCCTCAGAATTCACACTCTGGAGGGGGAGGAAGAGCTGTGTAATAAACACAAACTATGCAAAAATCACTGATGTTGTTCTTGATCTGTGGGGTTTGGGGTTCGTGTGTGTGTGCGTGTAGCTGATCGACAAACCCGCCTTCAAAGGAACACTTTACACAGATCCAGAACGGGGCCGACAGTGGTTTCTGTGCTTGCACTAGTGCGTGGTGGTCAGAGCTCCATCATGACGGCTTGTTCCGGTCACTCGCGTGATGCTGAGACAGCCAGCACTGCAGCTGCTTCTTGGAGCGTCGGCAAAGATGCTACTTGATTTCGCTGTTCCCTTACCTAGGATGATTTCAGTATTTCATGTCTGAGATAAGCACCATCCTGGGGAGACACAAAGTAAAGCAGAGGAGAGGAGCTTCTGCTTAATCTGGGCGTCTCGGGAGGCTTCTAACTGACCCTCACCCTTGGAGGACCTGAAGGGCCTGGCAAAGGAGCTGGAGACAAAGAACAGCCAGCAGGTGGTGGGTGCTCAGCACTGGGGATAGGGATAGTCCAGGCTGCTGGGCTCTGGGAGCATGCCAAAGCACCAGTGTCCGGCTTTCCCTGGTAGCAGCCAGCAGGTGTTGGAGAGTAGGACAGAGCTTCCACTGAGGAGCTGAAGGACCTGAAGGCTGTGGTGACGAGGCTGGAGAAGAGAAGAGTCTGCGTTCAAAATTCAGTCCTGACCCCCACCACCCCCCCCTCCATCCCTCCAAGTCACCAGTGCTCCCCACAAGTGCTCCCCCTGTCCTCAAGCGCCCACACCGGGGACAGCAGCTGGCCCTCCACCTCAGTCATCACCTGTGGGGAGGAGCAGACAGGAC
>NW_009646405.1:4387-5926 GCF_000708025.1 Charadrius vociferus | reverse complement strand
TATTTTCATCCAGATGAACAAGTCTAGACATTTCTTTACTACAGTTACCTCATAAATATAGCATTTGTTGGTTTTCAATAATCTTTTTAGATTGTCTTCTGTATGCAGTATTTTTATGGTTCTCTGGTGTGGAGGCTTCAAAAGAGGAAATTGAATATGTCCATAATGTTATTTAACATAGTATCTTATTTTAATTAAAAAACCTCAGATGCTGCTGAGAGTAATTTTTCCTAGCAATTATTGTGAGATTTTTCCCTATCTTATTCTTTGTTCAAGTCAGCTAATATTTTCAGGCTGTTTTTGTGATGCTTCAATTTTTATCTTTGTTCGGTTTATTTGTTGAGAGCCACAAGCTGAGCCTTAGTAGAAGATGGTATCCTACTACTGACTATATAAAATGTTACAAGCCTTTTTTTCTTTTTTTTTTTTTTTTGTTTCCAGTTGGAATCTCCTGAATCTTTATGTCCTTCACAAAAATGCCTAAGAATGTTGCCAGTATCAATTGTTCCTCTCTTGATATTGAACATCAACAGAAGAATTGACTCTCAAAAGCTGATATTCATAGTTTGAAGCCCCCCGGGCCTTATAATTTAAAGGCGAGGGGATCAGTTTTATGTAATAACTAAGGGTTAGAGAAATGAGAGCTGAATTCTAGTACCTGCTCTGCAGTCTCAAATAATCAATTGATTATTGTGGGAAAGATAACCTCCTACCTTTTCCTTCATGCTAAGCATAGCTTCTTGAGTCAGTGTGGATGTTGGTGCCTCTTAATTATATGCAGACTTAAGCCCAAGTGGAAAAACTTACACTGTGGCACATAGTTGGCTGGCTAGTATTTTGGTGAATAGTCCTATTCATATGAAGTTTAGGCTCCTAATGGTAATGTAAAATTTGGGGATTTGTTGATGTTTCAGTCTGTGCTCTAATATTTTCTTTAAGGGAGAAAGAAGAGCTTATGATACATTTTCACAGCTGCTTTAGCTGATGTAAGTTGGAGCAGTCCTGACTTTGCAGCTATGGTCAGAGGATGGGAGAAAGTGTCCTGTCCCTCCTCTGATACTAGCAGTTGTGTAGCTGGGAGATGAGCAGGTTCAGGTAACTGATCCATACAAAATCTAATTCAGCCAGGGGAAGCAGGATGACAGCAGCCCCAACATGAATCAATTTCAGTTTTATAAAACTGGACTAATAAATACCATTTTTTTATTTTATTGTAATTTAAAAAATAAAAATCAAGCATGAAATTGTATAAAAAGCTTAAGCACTACTATTTTACAAGCCTTTTACATGAACCCTTTTTTAACAAGATCCATTGTATTTTTCATAGGATATCACTGCTTTAACTGTTTGTGCTAGTTCTGTCTGGGATAGAGTTAATTTTCTTTTTTAAACTAGATTTGAAGGGGGATGGGCATGTAACTGGGCTCGCTAGAGAGGCGCCTGGGCATAGTAGCTCAGCAACTGTGGGGCCGAGCACTAGTATTTTTGATAATCGGAAGGCCCACCACTCCTCAAGGGCAAAAACTACACACTCATTGG
>NW_009646405.1:366-4093 GCF_000708025.1 Charadrius vociferus | reverse complement strand
TGAGCAAGGTGAGAGCTTGTGGATAAGGATCAAGGGGCAGGGTAATATAAGAGACACTGTTGTGGGTGTCTATTACAGGCCACCTGATCAGGATGGGGAAGTTGATGAGGCCTTCTACAGACAGGTGAGAATCACCTCACAATCACAGGCCTTGATTCTCATGGGGGACTTCAACTACCCTGATATCTGCTGGGAGGGCCACACAGCTGGGCATGTACAGTCCAGGAGGTTCCTCCAGTGCATTGATGATACCTTTTTGACTCAGGTGGTGGAGGAACCTACAAGGAGAGGTGCTTTACTGGACCTGATACTCACAAACAAAGAGGGACTGGTGGAGGATGTAAAGGTTGGGGGCAGACTGGGCTGCAGCGATCATGAGAAGATAGAGTTCAGGATTAAGTGTAGAATAGACAAAATGACAAGTAGAGTTGAAACCCTAAACTTCAGGAGGGCTAAATTTGATCGTTTCAAAGAATTGCTTGGGCAAATCCCATGGGAAAGGGCTCTAGAGGGTAAGGGGGCTCTAGAGAGCTGGCTGCTATTTAAGCGTCACCTCCTCCAAGCTCAGGATCAGTGCATCCCAAAGAGAAAGAAATCAGGCAAGGGGAGAAGGAGACCTGCATGGCTGAGCAGGGACCTTCTGAAAAGGCTCAGGTGGAAGAAGGGAGTTTACAATAGGTGGAAGAAGGGGCTGACTGCTTGGGAGGAATACAAGAATGCTGTCAGGGTATGCAGGGAGGAAACAAGGAAAGCCAAGGCAGCCTTGGAATTGAACCTGGCGAGGGATGTCAAGGCCAACAGGAAGGGTTTCTTTAAGTATATAGGAGACAAAAGGAAAACTAGGGAAAATGTGGGCCCGTTGTTGAATGAGACAGGTGCTGTGGTGACGGATGATGCAGAGAAGGCGGAGTTGCTAAATGCCTTCTTTGCTTCTGTCTTCACTGTTCGGGCCAGTCCTTGTGAGACCCCGACTTTGCAGGTAACAGAGAAAGTCTGGGGGAAACAAGACTATCCCTTGGTTGACAAGGAGCACGTTAAAGATCAGTTAGATAAATTGGATATACATAAATCCATGGGGCCTGATGGGATGCACCCTCGGGTGCTGAGGGAGCTGGGGGAAGTCATTGCTGGGCCTCTCTCCATTATCTTTGAAAGGTCCTGGAGGACAGGTGAGGTGCCTGAGGACTGGAGGATAGCCAATGTCACTCCAGTCTTCAAAAAGGGCAGGAAGGATGACCCGGGAAACTACAGGCCGGTCAGCCTCACCTCCATCCCTGGGAAGATGATGGAGCAGCTTGTTCTGGGAGTCATCTCAAAGCACCTGGATGAAAAGAAGATTATCAGAAGTAGTCAACATGGATTCACCAAGGGGAAGTCATGTCTGACTAATCTGATAGCCTTCTATGACAAAGTAACTAGATGGGTGGATGAGGGGAGGGCAGTGGATGTTGTCTACCTTGACTTTGGCAAGGCTTTCGACACTGTCTCCCACATCATCCTCACAGGAAAGCTTAGGAAGTGTGGCTTAGATGAATGGACGGTGAGGTGGATTGAGAACTGGCTCACAGATAGAGCTCAGAGGGTTGTGGTTAGTGGCGCAGAGTCTAGTTGGAGGTTAGTAACAAGTGGTGTCCCTCAGGGGTCAGTACTGGGCCCAGTTTTGTTCAACATATTCATCAATGATCTGGATGAAGGGATAGAGTGTACCATCAGCAAGTTTGCTGATGACACAAAACTGGGAGGAGTGGCTGACACGCCAGAAGGCTGTGCTGCCTTACAGCGTGACCTCGCCAGGCTGGAGAGTTGGGCAGAAAGAAACCTTATGAAGTTCAACAAGGGTAAGTTGGGCAGAGAGAAACCTGATGAAATTCAACAAGGGCAAGTGTAGGGTGCTGCATCTGGGGAGGAATAACCCCATGCACCAGTACAGGTTGGGGGCTGACCTCTTGGAGAGCAGCTCTGTGGAGAGGGACCTGGGAGTCCTGGTGGACAACAGGATGACCATGAGCCAGCAATGTGCCCTGGCGGCCAAGAAGGCGAATGGCATCCTGGGGTGCATCAAGAAGAGTGTGGCCAGCAGGTCGAGGGAGGTCATCCTCCCCCTCTACTCTGCCCTGGTGAGACCGCATCTGGAGTACTGTGTCCAGTTCTGGGCTCCCCAGTTCAAGAAGGACAGGGAACTGTCCTTTGCTGGAGAGGGTCCAGCAAAGGGCAACGAAGATGATTAGGGGATTGGAACATCTCTCCTATGGAGAAAGGCTTAGGGACTTGGGTCTCTTTAGTCTAGAGAAAAGAAGATCGAGGGGGGATCTTATTAATACTTACAAATACTTAATGGGAGGATGCCAGGGGGATGGGAGCAGTCTTTTTTCAGTGGTGCCCAGTGATAGGACGAGGGGTAATGGGCATAAACTTGAACATAGGAAGTTCCATCTTAACATGAGAAGGAACTTCTTTACTTTGAGGGTAGTGGAGCACTGGAACAGGCTGCCCAGAGAGGTGGTGGAGTCTCCCACTCTGGAGACATTCAAAACCCGCCTGGACGCTGTCCTGTGTAACGTGCTGTAGGTGACCCTGCTCTGGCAGGAGGGTTGGACTAGATGATCTCCAGAGGTCCCTTCCAACCCTAACAATTCTGTGAATTCTGTGAATTCTTCATAGTAGCTAGTATGGGACTATGTTTTGTATTTGTGCTGGAAACAGTGTTGATAATACAGGGATGTTGTAGTTACTGCTGAGCAGTGCTTACACAGAGTCAAGGCATTTTCTGTTTCCCACACTGCCCTCCCAGCTACTAGGATGCACAGTAAGTTGGGAAGGGACACAGCCAGGACAGCTGACCCCAACTGACCAAAGGGATATTCCATGCCATATGACATCATGCTCAGCAATAAAACTAGGGGGGGAGGTTGGCAGGAGGAGCCACTGCTTGGGGACTGGCTGGGCATTGGTTGGTTGGTGGTGAGCAATTGTTTTCATTTGCATCACTTGTCTTTCTTGGGTTTTATTTCTCTCTCTTTGTTATTTTCCCTTTCATTGAAATTTGTTATTACTATTATTTTCATTATTATTGTATTTCAATTATTAAACTGTTTTTATCTTGACCCAGGAGTTTTCTCACTTTTACCCTTCCAATTCTCTTGCCCATCCTGCTGGGTGGGAAGTAAGCGAGCAGCTGTGTGGTGCTTCGTTGCAGCTGGGGTTAAACCATGACACTGATGTTCTAGACGAGTAAATAAAAACAAGAAAAGTTCACATTTTTGTTCCAACATGTAATGCAATGCAGGCAGGAGTTAACAATACAAACAAATGGACGATGGAATTTTAACAGGGAGTGCTGGGAGAACCCTTTAATTGGTTGGGCATCTGCATTGATTAATTACTGAGTTTGGAAATACTTTTTTTCTCTATTTGGCTCTTACTAGTCATGTAAATTTAAAGCTTGAAATGTCCTTTCTACCTGTAAATCTACTTGTGTTTTAACAGCTTATAATAAGTGGTTGAGTTTGTCCTATGATAAATGATCTATTATATTTAAAAGCAGATTTTAGAATCATAGAATCATTTAGGTTGGAAAAGACCCTTGAGATCATCGAGTCCAACCGTTAACCTAACACTACCAAGTCCACCACTAAACCATGTCCCTAAGCACCATGTCTACATGTCTTTTAAATACCTCCAGGGATGGTGACTCAACCACTTCCCTGGGCAGCCTGTTCCAATGCTT
>NW_009646405.1:0-333 GCF_000708025.1 Charadrius vociferus | reverse complement strand
CCTCCCCTGACGCAACTTGAGGCCATTTCCTCTCGTCCTATCACCTGTTACTTGGGAGAAGAGACTGACACCCACCTCGCTACAGCCTCCTTTCAGGGAGTTGTACAGAGCAATAAGGTCTCCCCTGAGCCTCCTTTTCTCCAGGCTAAACAAGCCCAGTTCCCTCAGCCGCTCCTCATAAGACTTGTTCTCCAGACCCTTCACCAGCTTTGTTACACTTCTTTGGACTAACTCCAGCACCTCTATGTTTTTCTTTTAGTGAGGGGCCCAAAACTGAACAGAGTACTCTAGGTGTGGTCTTACCAATGCCGAGTACAAAGGGACAATCACTTC
>NW_009646404.1:2141879-2168225 GCF_000708025.1 Charadrius vociferus | reverse complement strand
ATAGCATACTGAAAACTGGTTTAAAAACATCTGTAGAAGCAGAGGTACATTCTAACTCAGAGGAATCAAGATTTTCTTATGCTCAATAATATAATCATACTGGGGCATGGGAAACATCGCATATCACTGTTTAAATGACTTTGCAACACTTGTTTAGTATATCACAATTTAAAAATTACACTGAATTAGCACCACATCTCATATACAGAAATTAGACTGTGATTTTTATTGTTATATGAGTAACTTGTTAATAGCCAACTAGCCTCTACTTATTCCAGAAGCAATGTTTATCTTGACAAAAACGTGATTTCATTCCACAGTATGTCTTAAAATATTAACTGTAAGCTGATGAAATTATATTACTTGCATAGAATAAAAACTAAAATTCTGCTCATTCTAGCTCTGAAATTTAAAAATAATTTAAAACTCATTTTCTGTTCTAACGCACAGATTATCAAGCAAACCTTTAAAGAAAGCAAGCTATACTTGTGAGACTGCAGAAAAAGATCCATCATTTAATATTCTGCATAGACTTCTTTCCTGAAAAAATTAAAAGAGCCAATGCCTAACTTACCGTGCCGAAGTGCTGACTCACTGTCTGCAGTCTCCTGCTCGCTGCTACACATCGATTTGAACACAGAAAGCTTCAAGTACACCAGCTAATCACAGCGACTCCCTGATCACGTGACTTACACCACCGAACGTGAAATACAGCATCTTTCAAATCGCAACATTCTCTGCCACAGCCTCCTGAATAAACCACATTCAGTGTAAAAGTGCCACGAATTTCAATGAGTTTGTGGATAACACTAAATTAAGGGGAGCAGCTGATACACTTGATGGCAGGACTGACAGAAACCCCATGAAGTTCAACAAAGGCAAAGACAATATTGCTGCCCCTGGGATAGAATAATCCCTTGCAACAGTACAGGCTGGGGACCAAATGATCCGAAAGCAGCATTGCAGAAAGAGATTTAGGAATTCTGATGAATGCCACGTTCAGCATGCTCTGTGGCAATAAAAGCTGACAGCATACTGGCCTGCATTAGTAAAAGTATAGCCAGCAGGCCAGGGGGAGTGATTATTCCTCTCTATTCAGCACCTGTGAGACCACAGCAGGAGTATCATGACCAGTTTTGAAATTCCCAGTGTCAAATTCCCAAGTATCATTGAAATATTTATCTCCTTTTACCACTTTGCACAAAAACAGCCTAGCTGGTTGGAAGCATGGGAAAGGCTCAGGGCTAATGACAAATTTTGGAAGTGAGTATGTCCCAGACTCTGTCTTGTGCACCCAGAAAGTAAGGGTTCCTCCTCTGTATGTCCTTTCAGACCTGGTCCACATAGTGTGAACAAAAGATTTTGTCCTTGAACACACAAATAAGCAGACCGGAGAATATGCAGTCAGCCAAAGAAAAATCTCCGATTTTCCTGTGAACATGGTAAGATCTGTAATTGCACCTGCTATGGTAACATTAAAAAAAAAGAAGTCAAGCCTCCTCAGCCCACCAACAGAAGTTGAGGAGACAGTACTTCCACTTCTAGCAACACAGTGAGTTGCATTACAAAGGTTTTACACGTTTTTAAAAATCGCTGTCCAATACCAATGCCAAAATTCAAGTTTAAATGTCCCATTCACTCATTCCTACAGTCACACTGGAGACCTTGTGAAAAATAATGATTTGTTTAAATTAAATTTCAGATATTGCTTTTAACTACATACAATAAAGCAGGTGCGTACAACATTACTGTCTTTACCAGTAAGCTCTTTGAATCTATGCTGAAACAAGAACAACTTGAATAATGCAACAAAACGTGTACAATTGGAGATTATGACTTACCTATTACCGATTCAACTGTGTTACTGCCAGAGTAGAACGGGAGAGCTTTGGCACTGATAGCAGAGACAGTTGTAGGAGATGAACTATCTGATCCAACACTGGAGGCCAGACTGGAAGTTATACTTGAAGCAAGTGGGTTAACTGCTGAAAAAACACTGAGATGGTTCTGTTAAAAAAAAAACAAAAAACAAACCAAACAACATATATATATATACACAAACAAACTTACACAGATGTATGTACAAACATATAAAATAAACAGAATGTATTTTAAAAAGTAGTTATTTTAATTCAAACAGAAAGAAATCCGGAAGAACCTTCTGAATGAACAGATTAGGATAATTTTCCTTATCATTTACCAGCGAGTGCATTTCTCCAATGTGGCTGGACATCATTATGATACGAGGGACTTCTGCTTTCAGAAAAAATTATTTAAATAATAAGGTATTGCAAACAAGCTCTACAAACATAATTAGTTAGCTGAAGTCTGATGCGCCTTTTCAAAAGGAAAATACCTATTGAGGAATTGTACCATTACATTATGCATTCGTACACAAATTATATTCTGTATTATTTTTTTGATCTGCAAATTTTCTCATTTAATATAAATGCAAATTGGACTTTTCAGTCTCTTTTTTCTCCCTAACATATTTACAAACAGCAAGCTTCTTGTCCCACCCTCTACCTACAGATACACCTGCAGGAGACTCCACAACCTCTCTGGGCAACCTGTTCCAAGGCTCAGTCTCACACGTACAATAAAAAAGTATTTCCATACATTTAGATGGAACCTCCTGTGTTTCAGTTTGTGCCCATTGCCTCTTGTCCTGTCACTGGGCACAGATTTTCATTAGACTATGTTGTAAAGCATCAAAAAATTATCAAAAAGGACAAAATATTTACAGTGTTTAGCTTTTGGCAATACCTGCTTGTTGTCCTGTTCATTTATTTTCTGCTGATTCTCAGCTGGGAAGCTTCGATGCTTTGACTGAAAGAAGAAAAACTTCTGTAATATATGAACTTAAAGAGTCATTGCTGTAAAATATATTAGTAGTTTATGAAGGGTCAATGGCATCTGTCATGATATCTTCAACAGGCTGACTTCATTTCCCTCACTGCAGACCCATATGGATAATTCCATTTAAATTACCATAGAGTAAATCTATGTGGAAAAGGATCAGCAGATACAATTGTTCCACCTATATGCATAATTGAGCACATGCAAGTTTTCTCTTGTCCAAAAACTGAGTAGCCATGTTAGCACTATGCTGTGACAAAAACAGCGTGTCCCAAATGCTCACCAGCTGGGGAATACTTCTCCAAGAGGCTGGTGGGATAGAAGCCTGAAGTAGCGAAAAGTCTGAATGGAACTGCCTACATTTTCCCTTAAAGTGATCATGCTATAAATAACAACAACAACAACAAAATTCAAATATAAGGGCAGATTTTCTTTGAATGCCATTTTATAATATGTTGAATTTTGAAACAAATGAGACATACATAAATAAACGGGAATTCTGAGCAATTTCGTTTTGCCCACTGTGTTCTTGCAGAGCAGGATCAAAGGATCTCTGTTCTTTTCAGGCCAGTAATTTTCAGTTACTTCCTGAATTGCAGTAAACTCTGCAAGGTGCTCTCTGTCTCTTTAGGAAAAATGGTTCTTTCTGCTGCCTTCGAGCGGTCTTGTTGTGTCGGTTCCTTGTTTCCTTTGTGAGATTCCTGATCTGTCTCGCAGTGAAAGCTCCCTAGCAGTAACAACTCTCCTCTTTATATGCCTCCCACCACTCTTGATACTTTTTTATCAATTGCAAAGTCCATCACAGGTTTTTCTCTGGACAGGTTCAATGCGGCCACTAAAAGGCAAGCACAGGATGTTTCTGCTGCTGAGACACATTCTTTGTAGCAGTACATTACTCACTAATTGTCACCAAAACAGCAAAATAGATCTTCACCCATGGTTACATCATTTCTCAATTATTGCTGCCTATGCCCAGAAAGCAGCCATTTGATACCAAAGTGCCTTGCTTCCGTGACATTTGGTCAATGATCACTTGATCTCTATATTGGGAGATGGAAATCTTTTCCATCGCAATGACCAGGTCTCTAACGTATAGTCTGTCTGAACATCTACATGTAAGAAAGCAATCCTGCCTGGAGAACTTTACTCTAGAGCAATGATCTTGCCAGCCCCTACAACAAGTTACCATTTCAAAACCCACTTTCCTTCATTTCATTATTTTTCTGTCTTTTACTTCTGCACTTCTCTGTGCATCTCAGGTTATAGAAATCAATTCTGACAAGTCTCAGCTTTGCAAGACAGCTGATCACCTTGGCTGCAGCATATTTATATGCGCCATTGGAGCTTCTTTTTTTAAACAGTTCCTTTCTGACCATTAAGATGTGTAATCAGTATTATAATAGAGTGAGAAAAAAAACTTTAACAGGTAAATCCTGGCCTTTCCGCTTTTTCCTTGCAGGCCAACAGAGCTGTTTCACATCCCTGAAAAATACCAGTCTTCCCTTCTCCCAGCTGTCTCTTAGCACTGCCTGTTTTCTCCCCACTCCCCGACTAGAGGATTATAACTCCTCACCAACTTCAATTTCAACCACTCTCCTCTCCTTGCTAATGCTACAGATCTCTCTTTCTTGAAGAGACTTGTTATATTTTATCATCTATGTCTGTCTCAGCAGCGCATTTGTCCAAGGAGAGAGGCAGCTGCAGGTGGGAGAAGAAACAGACTGAAATTAATCAAAGATTTGAACTAATAAATAGCATTAATTTCTGGCTGTTGATACATCTTTTCACCATCAATTTTCAACAATAATCAAAACTGAATCCTACCAAGACTAGTTATGACTTTTTTTCCACTGTTATCTTGCTCTGTTCTTGGCAACATGGGCTCAAAATGACAATCATAACATTTCTGCAAGGTTAGAATTTACTGCATGCCAGCTGAGCTGCAGTGACTTTGCATGAGCGTTCCTGGCCTGTGACAGCTGTAAAGTAGTTTGATGCAGTTTAGCTCACTAAAGAGGAGGGTTCCAAACTCTGTGTTCTAAATTATCAAAAATCGGTGCTGATACACGAGAAAGACAATGTTTTCTGCTGAATCTAATTTAACTTAAGATCGCATTTGTACTTCTAGATCCGCATTATTCACATACCTGATCTTCTCGTTCAAAGCCTGGTGCTTTTGGATAGCTAGATGTTGGTGAAGAAACACCTGATGTGCTAGACTCAGAACACAAAATGCCATTTGCTAATGATCTCTGTCTACAAAGAGGTCCAAGGGGTGATAAAGAACTACTGCTACCAGAACTTGATGTTACAGTTGGACTTGAAGAACAGCAAATCTGCAGAAGACAGAAAACAGTGTCTAATATACTCTATGATATTTGTTTACAGCTATAGCCTCCCACTGTAACACAGTCAGTTGAAATTATAAATTCATTTCAGTCTTACGTAAATACAACACTAACTTTGGTTTATTTGTATATATTTTTGGTATTACCTTAAAAAAGTAGCAGATGACAAAAGTAACATGGAGCTATTTTAAATATACAGACTTCAAAAGGAGATGTATTTGTACACACCAGAATAAAGCCTTGTTTGGTTCCTATGCACAAAATGAATCACAGGTGGAGATCAATCTACATAATGGCTATTAATTTACAATAAAGGAATATTTGCTTTCTGACAACACTGATTTCCATTCATTCATATATTTCTTAATTTACAGTTTGATGCAACATTTCACTCTTTTAAAAGAACTCATCTGGATCAAGCCAAGCAGTTCAAAAAGAAAAAGACAAGTAGAATCTTGGCAAAAAGCATTTCAGTGCTTGTTTGTAAATCTCAAAAGGCTGTTTTCTGAGATTATTAAATATTAAAATGTTTATTGATTAATAAATTAACATTTTAATATTTAAAAACATTACTGAATTTATAATTTTTAGTTCTGCCGTACATTTTCCAGAGAGTTTTAAACTTCTAAAAGTTTAAAAACTTCTAAAAGTGCTAAAACTTCTTGAACTAGATTTATAATTAGGTTCACAAAGGCAGTATGGAAATAGTTGCATCCTACATTTATGCCTAACAGCCCAGTGCTGAGAACACTCAGTGCTGATACACATTTCAATCCCTTCCGTGCTTGTTTCGGAACTGAATCCGCTAGCTCTCAAATAGCTGAAC
Source organism: Charadrius vociferus (assembly GCF_000708025.1). NCBI lineage: Eukaryota > Metazoa > Chordata > Aves > Charadriiformes > Charadriidae > Charadrius > Charadrius vociferus. Next base: position 2,162,192 of record NW_009646404.1, on the reverse strand, counting down.
TAGTCAACACAACAATGGAGTGAAATTCTGCCAAAGTTATTTTGGTTTGTTTAAATACAAAGTACACACTGAATCAGACAGAATAAACACGAGTAACGATATAGTTTACTGTTAAACTCTCAGCTTAGTGTTAAACCTAACCCTTTGTTTTACTCTATGGCCCAAAGAATGTGAAAGTTATTTTAAGCAAATCAGGATTTTAACAGGAGACACTTCTCTCCCCAGAATAGTATAACCTCAAAATGTCCCCTCTGAGCAGCAGGAACTTCAAATTCCTGTAAATCAGGTAGAGGACAGACATGAACCTAGATGAGGTCTTAACCCTTAACAAAAAAACCCCACCTCCAACAAATGTAAGCCCTCTACTCTCTGAAGGTTATTACCTATGCATTCACTCACTCCTAGCGTACAGAAAATCTCCTGTCATCAACCTTATCTGTGTGGAGTTCTGTAATGAGACTGCTTCTGAAATCCAAAGACAGCTTCTCTATGCAACAGTCAGAAATGTACATGTACCCTGAGAGCTGACAGAAGTAGAAGAGTGGGCACCGCAGCAAAAATAATTAAATTGATAGCCAAAGTATACTAAGACAAAATTCCTTCTGAAGTCAAAGGCTGAAGAACTCATGTTTTGAACACAAGCTTGTACCATTTACTCTAAATCCAAACCAGAGGATTGCCCCTGTGCACAGTGATGCTAAGTTTGCACGTTTTTTGAGCTCCAAAATACTGAATGCTAGAGAGAAAAAGAAAATAAAAGGACACTGCCAGGAAAAAAACCCACGGCTCTTAAGTGAAATAAAAAAAAATATTTTGTTTTTTGGTAATAAAAACATGCTAAGATATTCAGTTCCATAACAAAAGATTTTGAAAACCTTTTGTTAATAACATAATTACATCTTGTAAGTACACTTAAAACATACTTCTGGTAGCACAAGGCTGCTTAATGCAGCAGACAAATAGGTAAGATAAAATGACTAGATAGCGAAGGCAGACTAACACCCAAAGTAAGATACTAATTCAGATAAACTACTGACTCAATTTAAGGATGAATTCCCTAATCTGGACAGAATGTTTCTCAGATGCACATTAAATGTCCACTCTTTCAGCTAGGCAGGCAACACAGGCTATTTTATCAACAAAGGAAGATGTACATCATGGCTGCTCCCCTAGAATGTGACCTAATGAAGACCAGGGGAAGAGGGAGGAGGGAAAACTGCCATCATGGGTTACTCGTCCTGGAGGGCTGCCTGCAGACAACAGAGCCCTAAGTGGGGAACGATGCTCGTGTTCACTCAAAAGTACTAAGTTTGAGGTACAGAGTTACTGGCCAAGATCAGATGATATCAGATAGGCAGACCATTAGCTAAGACCATAACGTGCCACTTGTGATCCTTCTGGTTACAGTAGGTATCAATGGTGGCATTAACACATCTATATATGTATCTGTAAGCATTATGAGCTTACAATACGATTTTGTGTATTTTTGCTCTGGAAAACTAAACTCAACTACAACAATCGCTCAACCCCCTGAGATGCAGGCAGCACTATCTGATTACATTCATGTTTAGGCTTTTAGTCTTAAATCTCTGAAGAGTCCACCAGGATGACAACAGACAGAGATAGCCTCTACTCTGTCTTTTGTATTTTTCAGAAAAGAAAAGTTAGTTAAGTTTTAATAACTGGATTACACGGTATCACAAATTTTGTGTGACTCAATAAATAATTCATACAAATAAATCAGGAAAAGAAAATGGGTCCTGTAATATCCACAGTAGGTTAAATACACAAGCAAGAAAAAAAAATTTAAACCTAGTCTGACTTTACAAGACAACTACGTACAAAAATCAGTCTTTTTGGTCTGAAGTTATTATTTAGAATTTATTCCCCTCTATTTCCTGTCTGCCCCTATAATGTATGTTTATCCCACTAATAAGAACATAAGAAATGCCCTGTTGGGTTAGACCCAGACTGATATCCTGTTACCAAAAAAGCCAAGAGGAGATGATATTTAGGGAGAATATCTGATCCTAGTCATTATCTGTGGTCATCAAAGATAATTCATGAGGCAGAGAAAGTAAATGAAGGATTTTTTCAGACCACCTCCCTTCGCTCTGTGAGAGATTCCTCCAGGTCTGGTGAAGATGTTCTGGCCCAAAATATCAACACTGATCAGGACCCACTTCCTTTTTGCCCAGGCTTGTAAGCAGCATCTCCTCTATGACTCAAAACTAGGTGGACTCCACAGAGAAACCATGATAAGTTACATTGCCACTCACAGGACTAGAAATAATCTATCCTCAAATATTCATTCATCCCTTATGGTTTGCTATGGTATGCCTGCAAGACCACTGCTCCTGTATCTCTCATGCTCTTTGCACAGAGCAAGATACAAAGAACATCTGAGAAATGTCAAGAAACCTGTCACTACAAACCGCCATACAACTTAACGCGGTATTGACGCCAAGATGGTGAGCAAAAGAGGGACTTGTGATTCACAGTCAACATGAAGTCAAATGTCAGTACCAACATAAAATGAGTGTGACATTAGTATTATAGACAAAAAGAGTGAAAGAGGGGGAAGGGAAACTATCAATGCTTAGTTTTTGCTCCTCGATGCTGCAGAATTTACATTTTGGTAGCAGGGTTGGCATGAATGGCAATGTCCTCAGCACTACTGATGCTAGGAATTCTATTGCGAATTGTTAGTCTTAATTTTATTTTTATTTTTTTTAGGATTTTTTTTCTTTATTAAGACAGGTGCACAAACAACAGAAGCTAGAATTCATACAGCTGCCTCAACTCTGGAGGAAGCCTTCAACATGATCTTTGGAAACTGCTCTACAAATGTAACTTAAGATTTGTGGCATTTGATTTTCTGAGTGTGGGATAAAGAGGCCCAGCAGATGTAAGTACACTTCAGGAATGCATCCGTCCTAAAAATGGAAATCTGCTGTGCTGTGTAGTCAAAGACATAAGTACAGGAAGGACACAGTTCAACCCCTAAGGATTTAGAGTCTACTTTAGTTAACGACCAGTACTTGGTGACATTCGTCACTTTACAAAGGCTCAGCTGTAAATTTTTAAGCTTAATTAAACACTGCAGTTGGATACATTTCAGATTACCTCTCACTTTCACAGAGGTTACAAAAGAACAACTCTTCAATTTCATGTCTTTGCTCAAGGTGATAGGAGGACACCTGAACATTTCTGACACACCACAAGTCAAAAGACGCCAAGCTTGCCTTAACAAGGGTCACATCCTCATAACGTTGTAACTGCATGCTTTGGCCGCTTAGATTCTTATGAAGAAATAATTTGCCACTATTCTTCACTTGCAGCTAAATTGCTTAGAAAAAGAGCACGTAGAACAAGTGATACATCCTTTCCCTTGGTTCTTGCCTTCTCTGGGCCTTTGCTTATAGCATAAAGGAAATGAGGAAACATATACCTATAAAACTAGTTATATTTCCTATGAAAATAGCAGCTTCTTGAGTTTCTTGATTTGCATTGTATTTTGTGGCTTTAAATGTACCGTTATATTGCCTACATTTAGGGGGGGAAGGGGAAGATGACAGGAAGAGGAAACGTGCAGGTATTTTTAATTAAGTTGTAAAACTAATTTTGCTCTCAAGTAACTTATTTTCTTCCTATGTCCCTCACTGCCTCAGAACACTAATTCCACAGTAAAGAACGCATGACTCACCACCACTGCTCAGACTTAGATTATGCACACATAATCAAACTCAGTGGCATTATCACAGCATAACAAACTATTATTTACCAGACGCGTGTGGTAACTGATCACATGCACACGGTCAAGCCATCTTAGTTACGAAGTAAGAAATACAGCTCTAGGCTTAATGAAGGCAGCAGAATGCTAGTGCTAAGGCTGCCATCAGGATGAGCTATGAAGGCACACCACCTTTACTGCGATTGGGCTGACACGCACCGACTTCTTAACTATGCTAACTTGAACGTCTGATCAAGTACTTACACATCTTTGATAAACTTGATAAAACAAAGATGGTGCTGGTTTATCCTATCTTCATCCATTGTGATCAACATATACCCTATGCAAATATTCAACCTTAAATACATCACAGACTCTGGGCACAGTGACATTATGGCCAACATTTCTAGCCTTTTACGCTTCAAAAGGAAACTATGATTTATGGCTCTGAGCCTAGAAGGGTGAACATAAATATTCTATAATTGATAAATGCAATTAAACTTTGATGTATCTCCTATTTCATCTCCAGAACAAACAGCAAGTTTTCCTATTAATTTTACAGTGCCACAAACTTGAACAATATTTACAGACAAATTTTATCATACAGCTAGGCCTTTGCTCTGTATCGTCACCTCACTAGGTATGCTGCAGCTTGGTACCAGTAACAGAGACCTGATGTATGCAGAAGATCAGCAGTATAATCCTAAAGTGTGAGCTCAGTGTGTTTTTAGGAGAGGAAAGCTAATCAACCAGCTAGAGAAAGCATATAAAGCAGCAACTATGACTATGGCTGCATGCGCTGAGACAGCCTAGTTAAGTCAACTCTCATGACCCTCTGAGAAAAACAGACACAGGAGAAGACCACTAGGGTATGTTGAAAAGCAATAAATTTGCAGAATATAAATGAGAACAGTTGAAATGAAGGGATGAAACTCAGGTGAGGCAGAAGCTTATGGCTGAGAATGATGCATATGCAGGGATGCAGAGGACTGCATGCCAGAGAGATTATTTTGGCAAAGGTGACTGAGGTAAGAGGCAAACAGCAAAAGTACCAGAGGAAAAGGGGTCCACAGCATATTGGATGATGAAACGTTACATAGCTGAAGATTCATGGAAGGACATGCAAGGAGTAATGGAAATATGAATAAATGTGAAAAAGTGGTAACATAACCAACATCATTAACCAAGTAGGGCATCAAAGTTTAAACAGTGCAAGCAATGTATCTGAAACACGGATCAAGCCATTTCAAGACTTGTATGCACAGAAATTATCAAGAAAGGTAGTTTACTATCAGAGGAATTCAGATACATTAATTTTACTAGTGCAACAGAAGAAATTATAAGGAAGACCCTCTTAAAGATAAATAAAGACTGAAAGAAAAGAAATTTATGTCATTAAAAAAGGGCAGTAGGAGAATGAGTAAAAAGGAGTTTTCCTTCTGGCAATTAGATGACACTGAACAGAGCACAAGAGAGTAGTAACGGTTAAGAACAAGTAGCAAGAGCTGAAAGTAAAAGTTGCTGGTGTAAATGCAGCTCCTAAAGGCAGCACAGAAAAGGCAGCAGAAAAGGATGAGTGAATTTGTTGCTACAATACATACAAAGACTCCAAATCTTACTTAAGGCACTTCATAGCTCTGATGCAATGCGAGAAAAAATGGGTATGCGAAGAAAGCCAATCTAGGACTTGGCAGAACAAGACAACAAAAAGAAAGATAAGAGGTGATGGCAAGTCTGGAGAAACACATAGTACTAATTGAAATTAAAAATTACAATCAAGGGAAAAACTGTACCACGTTGGGTAAACTGCATTGTGGACGTTAAGTACATTTAGATGATACAACTGGTAAAGTATAAAGCAAAGGGAACCGCAAAGAGAGACTGGAGAAAAACAGTACTATTGAAGATCAGGTGAAGGGACTGACAAAAGTATAATGTTAGATGCTTCAAACCAGAAGGCAGAACATGGAGGTAAAGAAACATAGATGTAGAAGCTTTTCATGGAAACTGAACTCACACTGACCAAAAAAGGCTGAAAAGTAGATTATTTCCTGACTGACACGTTAAGGAAAGATACAGCAGAGGAATGACTGATGACAGTCCAATTGACAAGGCAACTTAGATGAGGACAAAAGAATGCAGTACAGGTGAGACAAGAAGGTCTATATTTGAAACAGTTATACAGCCTCCCTCACTATCAACCTGGATCATACCAAATCATAATGGATTCATTCTTCCAGTAACACAGACAGGGCAACAGTACTACCACATCCTAGAAATGGGGACCTAAGCAACTTGCTCACAAAGAGGAATTTTATCATCAAGCAGAGAACTGAGTTTAGATCTCTCAAGTGCTGTATCATTCTTTTCCTCTAGAAACAAATAAAACAGCAGGACACTCTCCAAGCATACTATAACAGGATATCAGAGAATCATCAAATGGTTTGGGTTGGAAGCAACCTTAAAGATCATCTACTTCCAACCCCCCTGCCATGGGCAGGGACACCTTCCACTAGACTGTATGTGAAAGAAGTTTTACAAGATGAATAGGGAGATCTTGTTTTGAAGACACAAAGGAAGAGAGTTAGAGAAAGCCTAATCTCATCATGATAAAAACCACTAAAATTAAGTTTACTTGGGGCCAGTGTCAGACAGTGATGTGAATGAAGACGAAGGAGGGGACAGAAAGACAGACAGGTTATGGAAACAGAGAGAAAAACAAATCATGAATGTAAATAAGTTGCTGGGATATGGAAAATGAGGGGAGGGAGGAAAACAGACTGACAAATACTAAAATTAAGCAGTTTACAGCAGATGGAGAAAGTGAAAGCAAGTAAGTAACAAAACTCAGGAATTAAACATGGAAAAACAGGAGACCAACCTACTAATGAAAAATCAGGAACTGAATATCCAGAAAAACTAATAATGGTAGTGCATCAACCAATGCTGCAGGTAAGCAGTCAAGTGAAAGAAAGACAGAACATTTTGCCAGACATCAGAAAAAAGGTGGTCACTTGCAATAAAACTTCAAGTAGAAAGTACAGGGAAAGGAGCAGGGTCAACTTTTCCATTTTAACACTTGAACGGTAGTACAGGCAGAGACTCATTGAGCACTGAATGGAAAATGTACACAATGTTCATCAGACTCCTAATGACTAACAGAAAAATGCGTGTATATGGAAGATGACTCCCCATTACTGGAAGACATATTAGAATAGTGTTTTCAGCTGTACCTAAATTATTCATGAAAGGCTAAGAAGCTTCTGGGAGAGAGATGCTTTTATGGGTCTGTCCTGAAAGCTGCAGAACCTTAGCAACAACAAAATTAGCTTCCTAAACAAAAAGGCAGAGCCTCTCTCAGAACCTTTCATATACAAAAGCAGAATTCTGCACTGGGAACCTAAGATAAAACATAGGCATATTGGTATCTTTATTCTCAATCTATGGGATAGCAATATGAAGCTACACGAAAGAAACACAGGAGTTTTAATAACTGCGCTATTTATTGGCAATTCCTTTCAAACATTATTTAAAATACATCCTTTTATCTGGTTTCTAACCAAACAGTATAGATCAACAGCGCTGGAAAGCTAGAAGTGAAAATTCTGAGAACAAATCTTTATGTACTTATGACTCTGCACTGCAAATGAGGTAAGAAAAACGCAAGTCAGGAGAGAACAAGAGAGATGTCGCTATCTTTATGTATTATTTTGCAACAAATATAAAACCTAAAAAAAGGATCTATTCCAACTAATACTAAAAGGAAGATAAAAAAAGCTCTGCAATGTATCTTTCACCTTCTTCTCCCCCATCCTTAACTGATAAAATTTGGTAATATAAACTACATTTATCACCCTTGTAATTGAACGCCTCTCTCCTACCAAACACACTGCATGTACTGCACCACTGTATGAAGCTTAAAGTATAAAGCACGTTCAGGTTGGACATCAACTCATTCCTAATGTTAACAAATTAGGGCAGAGAAGAGGGCTGCGATCAGGCAAGATCTTCCATGAATGAAACCTTTCCTATAGAAAAAAGAGACACATGTAAATTAAGCTGTCCTGTAGCTGTATATTTGATTAACAATGATGTTCCTCACTGTAGCATTCAAAATACTGCATCTAAAGACAAAAAACAAGAGCAGAAAACACAAATAATACATAGTTAAATCTGGTGCTAAGGGCAGACATTCCATTTAGGTTTACAGTACCAGTTAAATATTACTGCCTGACATTTACTATAGCTGTGGGTTTTTTTCTCTTTTGCTGAAGTACAAAGAAATAAAAAACAGCTGTTTAAGAAGTAAAATAAACATTGTATATTGGCACAGTGATTATTAGTAGTAACTTTTCCAGAATTATTTACACTTACATTTCCAGACTGCCCACTGCTATTTGTAATGCTGTTTGTGGAGTTAAGACTGCTGCTCCATTCATTTGCAATTCCTATGCTGTCTGTTGAAAACAGGTGAGCGCCTGGCTTTGATTGACAACCAGTTTGCAGTATGACTACATTCATGGTGTCCTCTGTTGAAGGAATCCCCAACAAATTACACACAGATGTGATAGTTAGCTGTGTGAATTTAACAGTTACATACCTAGTACCATACACAGCACCTGTCACATGGAAACACCAATCACACACAAGAAATCTCTCTCTTTTTCTTTAAATATAAGCATAAAGGCAAGGTAAGAATAATATAATTCACCATTATGTATTTGTAGCTACTAACAAATTTGATACTTGTATTTACTTGCTCCATCAAAAATTGGTGGGAGGTAGATCAAAATTCATGTTTGTAAAGTATTTTAGATTTTGCTTTATTTTCCAGAATCTCTATCACACCAGCGTTTAAAGACAACATTTTTAGAACTCCTGACTGGAAAGGTAACAATGGCATCATAATTATAGGGTTATTTGCTTTCTTTTTCCAGTTTAGAACCAACGGACTTAATCATAAAACAACCTGAAGAGAATATGGGACATGTACTATTTAACTTAGAAAGGAACAATAACCTTTTACATAGTTCATTATTAACTTTTAAGTAAATTGTGACCAATGCCTTGCTAATTTCCATACCAGAAAATTCAACTCGAGGTGACTGAAGAACTACTTTGCAATTCCCCAAAGGCTACTTTGTTAAACTATTAAACATCTGAGATATTTGATTATTTCAATGTGCAAAATATTAAGGAGATTTAGACTTCCAGTTTTACAGGCAAATGATGAGTTAACAAAAAATGGTTACTTTAGTAAGCAATTACAGTTAATAACATTCCTCACCTCATAATCCATGCACACAAGACATCAAAGTAAGGAAGTCAGGACTGAAAATAAAATCTCTTAATAAATTCTACAGGTACAGCAAGATTTTTTTTTCATCTCTAGCCACTACTGCATTTCCAAAGGGGTAATGATAAACTACAGTTAAAAATCAAATGTAAACATTTCTCTCCACTAGAAACAATAAGCAGCTCAGATATAGTGTACAAAAGTACAAGCCATAGTAGGAAACAAAATGAGTATGAGATATGTAGACACCTCTCTTCAGTGGAGATAGCATAGCTGAGGATTGTTTCTAATGATGTGGTTTTTTTCTGTCTAGCATTTGATTTATCACAACTCCATGGCTTTCTCACTATACGGTCCAATCCTTTACCAAATATTTCCATTATTGTATAAATTACAAAAATAGGGATGTGGCTCACAAAAGAGAAAGGAAAAAGCTATTAGTAAGTACCACTATACACACAAGCCCAGTCCGGCCACACACACAAAAAAAAACACCCCAAAAAACCCATAGGGATTGCAAAGATGATGTCACTTGACCTCTGCTGTTCCTCCTACAGAATGGGAGTGCAAAGAACAGCTGGGAAGACAGAAACAGATGTGCTGACTTTTTATAAGTTACTCTCGCTTTCACTACATATCATCTCATTGTCCAGCTGCTTGCCCAGAGCAAGTCCAGTCGACCCTCACCCTGTCACAGGAACAGCACTTTCTGATCCATGCTGTCTCTTAAATCCTCATTAGCTTTTTTCCCCTGACGTGACATACTTGTCCAATATTCTATAAATGAGTGTCAGTAGTCATACCACCCTAAAAGGGTAGTATAAGACTACTTTCCAAACATTGCAAAGAGAAATAATCTCTCTCTTTCCAAGGTATTTAGGGAGAATAGCATGATTAGTTTTTGCTATTCTGCTTATTGATAGTAAGTCAAACAGACACACTGAAGCTCATGGAGATGAGGATAGAGCCTTCAGAAAGAACTTCAGCTATCTAATGCCAGTGCAGTGGTGCTTCAGAGATTATGTATCAGTAGCCTAGGATGTTATGTAGAAATAGGGTTGTACTCTTTATGAGATACAACTTCTTCAGCCATATAGTCTCCTTAGAATTTGCACTAACAAGCCTTGGTTTCATGAATGTAAGAGTTAGCATGGTCAGGCTAGGTCTGGCCTGGGGAATCCCATCTTTCATGAAGCCAGAAGTGATTTTTTTCATTATTGCAATCTTGGCACCAATAGAAGAGAAGAGTCTTGGATGAACAATCTGAAGGCAAATGCCTTCAGTAACACAAGCTGTTATACAGGAGATGTGTTCTTTGAAGTGTTTCCAAATTCTTGCCAGCAGAATTTCAGTCTAACCGTGTTTCTGTTTCAAAAAAAAAATATCTCTTTATTGTTAAGGTGCCAGTTGTCATCAGGCAGTCAGTGGACAAACGACACAGAGAGGTGTTCGTTATTTTAAGAGAGTCCATTACCGAGGTGTCCCGACATACCCTAGCTACTCTCTGTTTTGCAAAGGGTGTCAGGGAGATGTCAGATCCCACTACTTCTCTACCTTTCAGGATCAGGTACCCACCCTCCAGTCGATCACAAAGTGTCTTTGGGACTACACTGGACCCAGGGCTTCAGCCAGTGGGGGAAAAAAACAATGAGTGACATTTACAAGACAATGCTGTCTGCAGCCACAGCCTCAAGGGAAAAGCAGTCTCGGAGGAATAGTAATATTCCTCATGATCTTCACAAAGAAGAGAGAAAAGGGGAAAAAATGGTTGGCCGGTTCTGAGGAAGTCATTAAGGGAAGACCGTGAATGCTATTATAGAGAACGTGTGCTTGCACAAATTATTTTGCATAGAATGGTAAAAATTACTGAGATACATGTATGAATGGTGGGAAATCTTCCTCTACCTGTTCCACACACCTAGGTCTTCACTGAAGTCAGGTGCAGAACACCCATAATTTGTGATTCAAAGAGATCCACAAACAAGAGTTTCATACTTTTCATACTGATGACATGATCCACAGCTCTGAAACCATTCTCTCCCCCTTCCCTAATATGAAGGAACAGAAATCATTTTATTCTATGGACATAGGAGGCAGAATGTCAGAGCTGCTGAACTAAGCTTAAAGCTGCTGCCAACAGCAGAAATGCACCCTTGCTGATAGTAACCAAACATCTAACTTCTGATGAGCAATTCAGACTACCAGGGACTGGTTAATTTGTCAAGATTTCCTCTTACACAGTCTTCATTCCAGATGATGCAAGCCAAAGAGGTCCAGAGCATGCTGGTTGAGCCATGTAAGTCTCTTCTGATGGACATAAAATTCTGTCTAATGCAACTATGTGGAGAAAATTAAGCTGCTGCTACTCAGTTAGCATTTCTAACATGTTCAAAGTCTCAGGAATTCTCTCAGACTTCTGGAGATTTTTAAAGAGTACAAGAATTCATCCTACAGAGCAGAAGAAAGTACAGGGCTAGGTGGAAGGATTAGCAACAGATTAGAAAGATATCCCTTGAGGAGAATAACATCAGCAAATTGTTAAGTTTGGACTTTCCTTCAGCCCTCTATCTTTAGCCCGCACAACACTTAACTTTTCCTTAGAGATGAAAATAATGTTCATTGTCAATGACAGCTTCTGTGAGAATTATTCCTCTCATAGGAATCAAGCATGAACTGAACTGTTAAAGTGATGAAGACACACAGAAGTAGATCATGTTGGGGGTCTCAAAAGAACTCCAGTCTCCAAGAGCTCTGCTGAGTTTATCCTGTATGCTCTCCATGCTGGAGGGGCAAGAAGGGAGGCAGCATTCAGTTCGAAACAGCACAAAAGCAAAGGCAGCGAGCTACTTTTGATGTGAATAAACAGTCAATACTGACTTCATTGCCCTAATGTTTTGAGGAATTGCTAGGTTTTGGAATAAGGAGCTTGAAATAAATACAGGAGGTTATTTATCTTTCCTCTTCTCTGAGTAACAAAACCATGGAAAAGTAAAATCGATTGTCCCACAGAAGTTAAAAGACAAGTTGACCATACCACAGATTCTCAGAACCAAAAGCTGTGGGCAGGAAGAATGACTCTATTCACTGAAAGTATTTCAGGTAAGCAAGTTGTTGTATAGAACATCGCATTTGCCTAGACAGGTTAGACAGAGAGAGGAGACTGCTGTTACTTATGATCAGAGAATCATAAGATAAATACTACTGAATTGCAGAAATGTGGAGCTTCCCAAAATAGGTATGGTCTCTCATCCTTCCTTCCAGCTCTAGAAGCAGAAGACAAAAAGTAAGGTAGGAGCAGACCTTTCTTTTTTCTTCTTTCTGAAGTATAAATAGGAGGTTTTACTGATTACATAATCAAGCAAAACCTACATAATAAAAAAAAAATATTTATCACCTATAAGAAACCAGCTACATAGAAATGCTTCAAGTTCTGCCTTGCATCGCAACTGAAAAGAAGGTATGAATAGTTGTTGCAGCAACTGCACACTTCACATTCTGGAGTGCAGGAAGAGTGTAGGGGTAACCTAAGTTGATACTACTATTAAAAGAACCTGATGATGCCTACCCAGAATTAATTTGTATAGATGCATACTGAAGAATTGAATGCTCTCTTGAAAAAAATGGTCTTTTTCCCCTTTTTCTATATATAACAGTTTAAGTGCAGCGAAGATCTAAGTGGAGGAAAGACGACAGCTGACATAATTTTCTCGGTGTTTTTTTTCAGTTTAGCTAAGGCCCTAGTTCTGCAAATACTTGCAGAGATGTTTAACTTTTGCCTGAGAAGTTTACTACTGGGTTTCAATAGGACAGCTAATATATTTTAAAACGTCAGGTGTGTGTCTAGAAAATTGCCAAATCAAGCTCAAAAAGTTACAAGGACAAGCTGCATTTGTAAAGAAAAGCACCACCTGTTTTACTGCTGATGCAAATTTGATGCAAATGCAGCAAGCTCCCATAGCAATGTACAGTACTAGAAAATGTGGAACGAATTTCTAAAAACAAGTGACATCAAATGCCATTTATACATTAAAATTAATGATGTTAAGTCAATTCTGTTACTGATGCTTAGACATGATAGTTCACTTTTATGAACACTGATAGACAATAACAGTTCTTTTACTTACTTTCAACATGTGCAAACGCACAAAATGGACCACGTGGGCAGTAACCTGTTTGGCGCATGTCATTGCACTTTGTAGATTTATATATCTAAACAAAAGAGAAAGGTGGTTAACCTAAACACATTTGTTACATAATGCCAAAATACTTAGAAAATTTTAAAACCTTTAAATGAAAAATTCTGAATATTTACTAACAATATGTATTAGTTTTCTCAGAAAATCCAGTTCTTACAATAATTTCTAAAAATCAAATAGAAGAGCAGAATTTTAAGAAAAGCAAATCTTTGAGACAAGAATCTTAACCCTCTTCTGTACAATTCTGTATTCTTCTGTATAATAATAAATAGTAAGTAACAAGAATATTTTAGAAAAACAGTGTTTAAACTGTTTTAGTTTTCCACGTTGTATAGAAACAAGCCAAACATCAGGAATAAAATGTTCAGTCATTTACACCACTTTTAAGAAATCTTTCAGGATGTAGTAGAGCAGCTCATGCAGATGAAGAAAAAATCACTATGCTTTTTTCAACACAGTTCCTTTATTAGGACACCTCTAATATTTGAATCACCCTAACATTCAAATGTCTTTCTCTAACCTGACTGGGACGCGTGAGAACTGAAGTAATACTGACTGCTCATTACACCAATGTTTATGTAAGTTGCTATTAAGACCCAGATTCAGTTTATTGCTCTATCAGGATCTTGATGATCTTTGGATCTCACAAGGCTGGGAGGAGGGGCTGACATATCACATTAGAACAATATTAAGAACCTATTTAAAAGCATATAGATTCTTCAGAAAAATAATTCTGGTGATTTGCAAGTCTGTGGCAAATAGCAGAGGGATTTTTTTGGTTCCCCCAGTCTTGGTACTGTGTTCTTTGGCTTTCAGTGCCAGTTGAGTGATGCGTTTTACTGATTATTATAAAAAAATTATTACAATAAGTAATAATTGTTAGTTCAGAATGCCACTTCTTTGGCATATGCTGTGTAAAAAAATGTTTAACTTGGACTCCCGCCTTAGAGCAAAGATAAAAAATGAAAATAGGCATTAAAAAGAATCAACAACTAGTTCTATAAGCTCTTTATTTTAGACCTATTTTAAGCAACTTAGAAGAATTTCCCTCTCATAAGTGATCTTGAATTGAGGCTGAAAATTTAGTTGCTATATTCACTACTAGTTCATGCATAACCCAAAGATCATTCAAGAAACTATAGTAAAATGTGAAATCACAAAATTATTACTGCTGCTTATCACTCTACTAATAATTTATTTTCCCTTGAACATTGAAAAAGCAACAAAACATCCATGCTGTAAACAAGTATTCACCCAAATGACACACTTAACAAACCAACAGTGGGACTGCTCTTTCCATCACTTTCACTAGGAGCTATCACAGACACTGCAAAAAATGAAGGAGTCATTTGTGGATACCACACCCTAACTGGGAAATGAAGCTGGGCCCATCTCCTCTCTTTCCTGTTCTCTGTTTATTGGTTAAATATAACCCCCCAATGCTGTATACATGATGCTAATGCTGCAGAAGGAAAAAAAAAAAAAAAAGAGCTGACTTCCAAATGGTTTTAACAAAAGACGTAATTGGAAGTTCGGTCTTAGTTTGAGGTTGTAGCCGAAAAATAGCCTTCCTGATCCTATGAGCTACCCAGATGGTGGGGAGTGCCTTGTGGTAAACGCTACAGATACAAGAAGTGATAATATAGACAATACCAAAATACTATTGGGGCAGAGCTTGAACCTCAAAGACATTCTGGAGATGGTCACTTCATCTACACATATGGATATTACATGACAGAGAGCAAACTCAAAGGGCTAAATCATTAGAGAAGACTAACTTTCCAGCTATAGAAAAGAACGCGGTTGCTAACTATTAACAGTAGAATCAAGATATTCCCAAACATGATAACCAAAAGATTTCTTCAAAAAATAGTCACTGAGCCAAGAGGCAGTGACAATATTCTTTATTTGAATTTAGTAAAGAGCAACTACCTGAAAACATCCAAAAAGAGAAGATAATGTTGGATAAAGTGAGTACTCATTCAAATTAAAGGACATAAAAAGGTAAGGCATGAAATAAGCAGATTGAGGAATGAAGGCAGCTGATTACCACCATTAAATAGACTGAATTTCATTATGAGCTGAATGAGTATTTTGAATCCTCAGGTCAGAGGTACAAAAACTGTATGGAATTTCCATTCTAACCACACAACTGGATGAAAGTCAGAGCTGAAGCAAAGGAGGGAAAAGATCACAGGGTATGATGCTGAATGAAACTCCTCTTTCAGTGCAGGCACGCTGCTAGTTTCTGTGAAATTAAATACTAGACCTACCAAACTGCCTCGATTATCAGTAGGAACTATGTTCGACACTACAACAAAGGCAGCACACCTAATGGAAACAAGCAAAGACTGAGGTGACTACAGCTGACATGGAAGCAAATCACCATCAGTTCAGGAATGGGAAATGAATTAGGTAATCACGACGTCAGAATTTTTAAAAACATGGCAAATAAGACAGACACAGTTAGCAAGTACTTTTAATAAAGCTGTCAAGTCAGAAGTAGCACATATAACTGAGGTATATTAAGTATAGCTCACATATGTTTGAAAAGAGCAAAAATAGCTGATTCAGGCCACTGCATATCCACTAATTATTCTGTCTGTCACCAGACAGAAAGAAATGGGATAAAATTAAAAGTACGTTTGGGAAAGGCACATCATGGTAGACTCACCATGTAACTTTGATAAATCAAAGGTCCTTCTCTAAAATGGAAATGTGGTCATTCTAGTAAGGACTTCAATAAAGGATGTGGTAAGATTCATCAAGTAAGATAACGAAGAACATGACTTTTACCAATGTTACATACCTGTGTTAAACTGACTAATGGAGAGATGACAATGGATAGTATGAAAGAGGAAGGCAACAGACAAAATTAGTAGCAGAACTCAAAGCACAGCCTTGTGACTTATTTTAGCACTTTCATTCATAGCTTTGTCATAGATAAAAGCAGGAAGACACCTCTACTACAAAAAAAAGGGCTGGAATATGATACAGAAGAAATTAGATGATCTGAAATAAATCTGGACTGTAAAATCTCCAGTAATCAGGACAGTGAAATTCTGGAGCAGCATCTCAAGAGTAGAGATAGCTTACACCTATTAATATAAAGATGTAGCTGGTCAACTTATGATAGGGAATATATGATATGAGGCTTGCAACAGTAAGTTGCAAGTTACTGGAGTCAGTATTCTAAGAATTCCTTTCCTGGTATGGTCTTGAGGTGCCTTCAATAATCTTCATAATTGTAAGATAAATTAGCAATTGCTCGAATGGTCTTTGCTTATACCTTACTAAGTATTGAGCTTTCTAATGCAAGAAATTACGTCCTGCTGTGAATTCTTCATGTTCATTCACAGGTCCCAAAATGAAAACAGATATCCAATGTTGTACAAGCAGCTTCTAGCATAATATGTCTTTTCAGTATCATGTTTGTTTCCATTAACTGTCACATTTAGTATTTTCATAGTGTCACATAAGAATTAAGTCTCAGTAGATTGCATGGCACTGCTCTCTTCCCTAGTGTTTCACTGTTATGCTTAAGCATCCAACAGTTACGATGACTTTGCCTACAGAGGAATCTAAAATCACCTTGTTTTTCTGGAGTATTCCTTCATCCACTAGGAAAGTTTTCTTCTCTGTCCACCTCCTCCTGACCTATTCAGTTTCTCTTAATTATTTGCAATAAAGCTCTTTTAATGTCGTGGTTTAGGCTGGGCTCACCACTAAATTAACGACACATGCTCTCTTTAACCTCTCCCTCCCTCCTCAGAAGAGAAGGGAGAGAGAATAAGGGAGAGAGACTTATGGGTTGAAAACTAAAACTACTTTAACAAAATATTAATAATAAAAAGATAATAAAATCAGTAAGAAAATAATGAAATATATACAATATACACAAAACCAGTATCAATCACGTCACCGGCTGGCACTGGAAAAGTCCCAGATCAGACTCAGCAATGGACGGGAACTGGATTGTGGACCTGGATTCAGGAATGCTTGGATCGGGATCAAAGGCAGATGAAAAGACAGAGTCCTCGTCGGACACTGGCCACTGAAGGAAGAGAGCTGACCGTTTTATCCCTCAGCTTTTATACAGAGCATGAGGCAGATGGGATGGAATACTCTGTTGTTCAGGTTTGGATCACCTGTCCTGTCCGCTCCTCCCCACAGGTGTGATGCCTCTACACTTTTCCGCTTCTGACCCACCAACTTGGCACATAACAAAGTTAGCTGACCTCGGTTATTAGAGCAATACGTATAAGCAAGAGCCTCTTTGCATACCATCCCTTGGTATTAATTATAAACATCAGGCTTTATCTGCTAGAAGCAGACACTGTCTGAATAATACGTCATTCATTTTAGTCAGTTAAAAGAGGCTTAAGTGAAAGGTAAAATCACCGAAAAGAAAATTGATTCTGTTCTACCTCAAACCAGGACATTTAACTATACTTAAAATAGAAATTTGTCCCAAGTTATTGAGTAGCAATTACTACTGTGACTTCATTACTCATCCAAGAAGCTAGGGAAAAAAGAGAACACATTTATTTATGTCAAATCCAGAGAATATAAATTAATTTTTCATAAGCCATACACTAAAAATGCCTATCAGTGAAAATCAGAGCAGTACAAATAACTATTTCTTAGCAAATTTTGTTTTGCTTAAGCAAATACTTCAACAACTGGAAGCGTTGAACGAAATGTCACAAGTTTTTTCATAAATAATATCTTTAATTGATAATCTAATCCATAATAAATTTGAAATTGCTAAAAATAAGTAGAAGGATAGTTCTTACCTCAGGATGAAACTGCTGCTCTGTACGAGAATGACAATATTGACAGCTATCCCCACTTTCACACCTTGAAGGTTCACCCCATTCATCTGCATGTTTGACATTGGGGCAAGGAGTGGACCTAAAACAAAAAGTGATGTACAGAGCATGTTTGTATCTACTTTTTAGCAGAAGTTTTAAAGAATTTCCCACTAAATCTCAGAATCTTAGATTCTGGGACCTATAAAGGTGCAAATTCTGAGAGACACTGACTTTTTGGAAGTTCTTTGACAGAAAGATGAGCTAGTAAGATTCTATCTATCTCCTGTCTAATGATATTTATTCACAGTTCTGAGACTGTCAAGCAAAGTCCATCAATTCTAAACCTTGTATCACTGCACGAAAAAACACCAAAAACAATGAAGAAACCACAGTGTATGAGAATGATGTAAAATGATGTAATGATGAGTGATGTCATGATGAAGAGTAAGAGAGGCAATGCATTAAAGTTTGGTCCTAAAAATATTGCTCAAAAATGGAAAATTATAGAACAAAACCAGAAAAAAAACCAGAAATTTTAATTGATCTTTTCACAACAAAGAAGATTTGATGTAGTGATTCATTTTTTTGCTAAGAATTATAATTGCTTTCATTCTTCACAGGAAAGAAGGATGTTTCCATTACAGCTTCATAGTTTTTGTCTTTAGAACTGTCTGATCATTCTGAACAGATGCTTTTTTTCCCAAAAAAAAAATTTAGCAAGGCTATTGGGAAAGATGTGTTTTTATTCCATTAGGAATATCCAATTGCATTATAGAAGAACCCAAACAGATCAATCCATTAACAACTGCCTGACTGACCAAAAAGTCTATTCTTAATATGTATTTATGTACCTGTATTTGAATTTTCTGGGATTTCGTCTTCTATCTCGACTATTGTGGTAGTGTGGACATGCATAACCCTGGCGGCAGAGTCTGGGTGGCTTGGTACATTGTTCTGTCTTGTAGCCAGCTAATACAAAATTTGTGTCTGTAAACAGGTCAACAATTAAGATAAATAAACAACTGATTTTTGCATTCAGAGTGTCTTTAGTGAGCTTAGGTATCACACTGCTTTTTGTAAAAAAATTATGATTCATGGACCACTCCATTCTTATAAACTTAGACTGAGTCCTGCATTTTTTAAAATAAAAGTCTAACACATTTACATGCAAAGCAATCTTCATCGCTTTTATATTCAATAGCAATATCACAATAAAGTACACAAATCAAGCACTAGCAATCTATGGGTAGAGAAACTATCCCAAAATTCTCGTTATATACTTTTAACATTTTGAAAATGAATACCTGAAAATACATTATTCATTTTAGTATAACAAACACTAAAAACTTATACAATTTTTTATCCGGATTTCTCTTAAGTTTAGTGTTGACAGTCCTTATTTCACCAAAACTGCTGTCATGTTAAGGCATGTTAAGGCTGTCCAGTAAAATCTTCCTGGACAAATTCTAGAGCCTCTTCTCTACCTTTGCCTCTGTGTCTACATCTTTGGTTCCAGGAAGGAGGAACTACGAGATGACAAACAAGGTTCTGTCTAGAAACAGAAAAATTCAGAAAAACAATGGAGCAAGTAAATAAATTAGAAGGTACAATTTAGCTAACGGCAAGCATGGGTTTGTGAGGAGTAAGTCATGTCAAACCAATTTAACTTCTTCCTAAGGTGGGAGAACGGATGTAGGTAAAACAGAAGCAGCCAATGTCAGGTATCTTGACTTCAGCAAACCTTTTAGCCTGAGATGTTCTCAAAAACGAACTGAGCAATACTACAAGACTCCTGTAGGATTTGTGGAAAACTAGCTAAAAAACATTATCAAAGAGTCATTAATGATGTACTTTCAAATAGCAAAGATTATTAATCAGAGTATCACAAGGAGTCTATTCTTTGTTCAGTCCTTTTCAATAGTTTCATTAAAGACTTAGAAAAACAAGGCTGAAATCATTAGTTGGATGATTTTCAATCCCCAGAAACTATGTGCAATCTTACCATATTTACAGGGATTGACAGAAACCATACAACATTATATAACACAGACCTGTGCAAGGAATTGCAAGGAACACAATGAAAGTGCTTGTAGTTGGCCAATTTTGCTGGTTTTTTACGTCAAACATCCAGTATTTTTTGATCTAGAGCTGACAATTAAGCTCTACACATTACTAGTACTTAAATGGTTGGAAGTCACCCTACAGTATATTTAAAAATACAGAGGGGACAAGTATCATACAATTATCTCCCCTTGAATTCTTTAGAGACAGAAT